>NC_052392.1:27769155-27965780 GCF_009389715.1 Phoenix dactylifera | reverse complement strand
TATCCCTCCAAAATATGCTGAGGTGCAATATCCCTCCAAAATATGCTAAGTCATTGAGATGAGGACACAGGTAGAATGGCCTACAAAAAAGTCAACTTGTCAAAAGATTCTAGCAAGAAAACCCTTCGATGCTTAAGTCAGAGATCTGAGCAATATTAGAAAAAGAGAGTGTGTGTAAGTAGAGGAGTGTAACCTTGCTTACCTAAGGGTCCTTGGTCGTTACCCGATTTTCGGCAGTACCATATCATAACTGTATGATAACGGCTAATCATGCTTTAACTGTATATTAATGGCTCCCCCCAATTAACCACTTGGTGGTAACTGCACGGATCCGTATCTTAATTGTTGTACCAGTACAACCATTGCTAATTGTCATTATTTTCGTTCAACAATATCTTTGGGGTTATTCTCATATGACTGATCAGTAGGGCACGTTGTCCATACCAAATTCATTTCCTTGCTAAGACCGAGGTCAAGGAGTTGAATCAATCGAGATCGGGATGACCAATATTCTCCCTCACATGAAGTTTGAAAATCAATTTTAATATTCATGATAGTTGAGTTTGATCTTCTGTAACCAAACTGGAAAGTAAAAGCAGAATTCTTTTATTTTCATTTCAGAAATTTAGTTGTTCATATAGTCACTGCACTCGGCAGATATTATATTACCATATGATACATCTTTAAGGCAATGTATGCCAAAGGGCAATGTGCAGCCCACATTTGTTAATAGCTTATTGCACTCTTGTCCTCATAAAAATTAATTAGAAATTGAAGTGATTACACTTTCCTTGAACACAAGTTATAAACACTTCAATTATGGATATCTTGTGTAAATAATCCGACATCACAAGCAAATCAATCGCAAGACAAGCAAATCTTTACGAATACTACCCTATCTTTTGTGGAGATCATTCTTTTTCTAGTTAGGTGATTGACTTGAAGGGTGTGGTTTTAATCATACTGTAAACGCATGTCACGTGTAAAATTTTTTTCAAATCTTTTATAATTATTTATCTTACATGGAAATTAGAGGAGATCCATGCTCCTCTTGCTGATGAATAGAGACATGGTGAATAAACCGATAGGATACAATACAATAGATACCAGATTCAAACAGAGATATCAAATGAATATTAGAATTTTTGTATGCATGTTTTTAATTGATAGGAAACTATGAATATAAATATGATACTAGCAATTATTCATAGTCATTTTAATATTTATATCATTTAAATGAAAGAGAAATATTTTAGATATAAATCACATCCATAGTACAAATTAAGATGTATTGATTTTAGTGAATTTCGTTGTTATATGGACATGATCAAATAAAAAATACCTAAGAAAAAAATAGCTAAGAATGGTTCAAAATAATGCAACATGCTCTGGAAACACAGTATTTTCATCATGGTCTTAAACATCATGAACCGGGAAAATTTTGCAGTCATGCTTGGCCCCCCACGTGCTGGCAAAAGCAAGGCTCATACCGAGGAAGAAATGATCACGGTTCGTTGCTGGCAAGTGATGTGACAGTCCATTGGCTAGACTTCGAAAAAGGAGTCATCCAAAACGAAATTCTTGCACTTCCGTTCAGAATTCTTCGACCCGCATGAGATTGGGAGACTTCAGCCGTATTTGTTTTATTTTGTTGGTGAACGCGTGCTAATGTCAGACTGAAATCTGCCTAGCATCTAAACCTCATTTGTTGATAATAAGTGCTAATATAATATCAAAATGTACAGAAAATAGACTAGCTGTGATTGGATTTGGATCAGGTATTTGTTAGAGATCATAATCACATTCATTTTGTTTAGATTCGGATACCTGATATGTAACTTCTTGACCATTTCCCTTGTTGATAATTTGACACAGAGTATTTGATATATTTACATTCACATATATTCTCATATCGTTTTCTTAAATGGATTGGAAAGTGGTCAACAATGATCTAGGTTACTGTTACCTTTTTTAGGGGCAAGAGATGCCGAAGACCCGTACGTGGGAGCAAACACTCTTTGGAACAGTATCTACGCACTTCGACCGATCTTCAATCAGGCTATTTCCTTATTTTGTTTAAATTTAATATTGGTGCATTTGTATAATTTGCAATTTGATGATTTGAATTTATTAAATGAATAGATTTATTTTGTGTTAGAATAGATTTCTTTTGTGATAAAATAGATTTATTTTGATACGAATAAAATATAATATATATATTTTCTTTTAAGATATTCTATAATTGCAATTATTAAATTTATTTGCTTAGTTAGGTGATATATTGCTAACAATCCAAAGAAGTGTTTGGTTTATTTTTTTATTAGTAATATATAACTCAATAAATCATTATAAAAAGGTAATAATTTGTTTAACCTCCAAGTGGTTTAATCATACTCCATTTGGACTCCTCAAGGAGTAATTTTCAGATCCCCATTCAAATAAAAAATTCGAAAATTTGGTAATACATAATAATTAATTTATTGAATTGACTTATTAGATCTCAATCAATTATTCTAATAAGGTAATAAATCATTCTAATATATAATTCATTGAATTGATAAATTAGATCTCAATTACAATAATGATTGTGCTAGCACAAAATTAGTAATCAATTATTCTAACAAGGTAATAATTTTATAATTTATTGAATTGACATTTTAGATCTCAATTACAATATTAATTTGCTACCAAAAAATAGTAATCAATTATTCCAATAAGGTAATAAATCTTATAATTCATTGAATGATATTTTAGATTTCAATTACAATAATTGATTTGCTAGCACAAAACCAGTAATCAATTATCCTAATAAGGTAATAAATTTTATAATTTATTTGAATTAACATTTTAGATTTAATTACAATAATTGATTTGCTACCCTCACAAACTTAGTAATCAAATTATTCTAATAAGGACAATAAATCAATTCTAATATATAATTCATTGAATTGACATATTAGATTTCAATTACAATATTTGTCTAGCTAACACTAAATAATAATTAATTATTGACTAATTGGAAAATTCAATAGAAAATTCAAAAATTATTAATTAACCCAAAGATAACAAAGTTTAAGTTTGCACTTAAGCTTCTGTAAAAAATTAAATTGAGTGATTTCTGGTGATTATATCCACTAACTAATAGTGTCAAGAAAGCTTTTGTCAAAAGGCATACGTGCCTAAGAAATATCGGTCTTAATGAACCTACTACTCCACCATTGATCTTCAAGCTAATCTGGCTATTATTTTTTGGATATCAACTAGACATACAAAATTCAATATAAATTTTAGTGCAATCTTTTGACATAACATTTTGCCTTCATTCAGTTTTTGTCCTTTTCTATAACCTTGAACCTATGGCTTCTAATACTAGTTATCATCTTAGTGCCTAACCTGAAAAATTTGATGTCCCATAACTTTAGGAGATGGCAGAATCAAATGCGGTTCTGGCTCACCACATTTAGGGTTGATCTCAGCCATAGGTGAAGCAGATTACTGAAGTTCATAAACGAGTCCAACTCAACTACTTCACGACGCTACTATTTGCCAAATCCAAACCCAAATGAGTTCATCCTCCTCCCAAACTGACCTTCTGCCTCCCCAGCATACCCTCTTAGGACACCTAATGAATAACGACTATATTGCATCCATAGAATCCAGGTGCCCTTTTTGAAAGGTTGTATGATAATTTATTCACAACCAAGATTGCCAAAGAATTCTGGACATCCTAGATAGCAAATATGTCTTGATGATGTTGGGGTAAAGAGGTCAAACCTCCGACTTTAATAACTTTAGGGATGTGGACTCAAAGCCTATGAATGATCAAATCCATGATTTTGAAATTCTGATCATCAGTTAGGGCTAATGAACCAATTTGGATGAATTCCTTTTAGTAGCCTGTCTGATAGACAAACATATCCAATTTCTTCGTCTGATTTTGCTAAGACTCTGAGCCATACCTAAGGAGGTCTCACCCCAACCCAAGTTTTGAAACTCGATAGAATGAAAAGTAAGCTTATAATGTAGAGGCCCCACCTAGAAAAAAATTAGAACCAACCCTTCAAAAATAAGCATTACCAAAAGAAGCCCTACAACCCTATAAACCCAGGCATCAACAATGAAAACCTATCCAAACCCAGGAGCAGAAGAGAAGAACGAGGAAGGCGGTGTTCATTTTTGTTATTTGGCTCGGACAAACCATTTAGCTCTCAGTGCCTCTATAAGAGAACTGCACCTCTTGAATCCAAGAAGAAATCCATACACAAACCAGTGCTCAAGTTAGAGGATGACAGTGTTATTTTGATGATTAACACAACATTGAGGAAATATCTAATAATACTCAAGTTAACGTGATACATCACTACTGAGTTCGACACTCTCGATACATTAGAAGAATGAGATCAAGATGTCTTTCAGATTAAAAATGAGATAAAATGTGATAGACAGGGATAGAAAATTCTAAATTCTAACTTTAGCAAAGTTTCAAGTGAAATGTACTCTTAAGGCAAATTAGTAATTTAATTGTTAAAGAGTATGTAGCACTACCATGGCTTACATTCAAAACTGCTTGAAATATATTTCATGATTGTATGATGAGTCTAACCTTAAGATGCAGCAAAGTGTGGAATGATCGACCCCAACATAGGTGGAGTCGACCGCTGGCACATCATGAAACCATCAGGACAACCTCTGCAGAAAATGGCACGGATGAACAGTAGTGGTTGAACCCCAAGTATGCTTGAGTCATCCCGGAGCGGAGTCGATCCCAAAGAACCTTGAGTCAACTCCAGCTTCAAGCCTCAAGAAAACAAGTCTCTGGAATTCACTGAGAGGGCCGACCGCCAACTTTTCTTGAGCCGACCCCAGGAGTCGGACCCCAGATGCTTGAGTCGACCCAACTGAACATGAGTCGACCCTAAGGCTATTCGTTCAAAACTGTGTCTCTGGAATTCCTGAGAGGGTCGACCCCAATGAAACTGAGTCGACCCCACTGTGGCTTGAGTCCGATCCAAAAGGAGTTGATCGACCCCTGTAAAAAATAGCTGAAATATAAGGTTCTGTGATTCCTGAGAGGGCCGACCCCACGTAAGAGGAGTCGACCCAGCAAAAGTTTGGGTCAACCCTAGTGAAAGTAAGTCGACCCCAATATGATAACAGTGGTTGGGTTGAACCCCAGAAAAGTTTGGGTCGACCCAGCACGAGCAGAAGCATAACGGCTAGTTCTGCAGAAGTACCTTGACCTCCAATAGCTAGTACGCTATTTTTGAAATCTAACCAATGAAGGTGACTAATAGATGAGGAAAAGTATTTAAGTGATACTATTCATCAGAGGAGACATCCTTTTGCAAAATATTAAAGCTCATTCAAGAAAGAAAAAGCTCTAGCATCTTCATTCAAGTGCTTCATTCAAAGAGCAAAAGAAGTGTTTAGCAGATTCTGAGGGACATTAAGAGCTCCACCAACCCTTGAAGAGTGAAGCAATCTTGACAAAGAAGAGAAAAGTCTTATCAAAGCGATAACTATATTCTAAACTCTTCTTTGTAGTTCATAATTGTTATATTTGCTAATCTAGGAGTTTCAACTTTCTTCTTCTTAATCACTATAAGATTTGTTGGTGAGCCCGTAAAACCAACGTGTAGGTTTGTTGGTGAACCCATAAAACCAACGGTGAGATTTGTTGTGAGCTCGTAAAACCAAAGTGTAAAGATTTTTGGATTGTGAGCTCTGAAAACAATCCAACTGTAATCCATGGGATTATAGTGAATTTCCAAGGAGACGCTTGGGGTGGATGTAGGTGCTTAAGAGAGCACCGAACCACTATACTTCTTATGTGTTGTTGTGTGTCTTTCTATTTTCACTACACACGCACTTAATTAGTATTAACTAAGCGATTCAATCTCCTAATAATTAATGAAAGTCAAAAATTTAGAAGAACCAATTCACCCCCCCTTGTTTGTCACTTTGGCAACAAGTGGTATCAGAGCGAGGTGCTCTTATAGTATTTTTGATCTAACGATCAAGGGTCAAAGATCATGACAACTCAAGTAGGATATTCTTATAAGCGAGGACAATCCACAAATAGACCATCCTTGTTTAATGGCACTAATTATACTTTATTAAAATCTAGAATGAGGATATTCATTCAAGCACTAGACTATGACTTGTGGAATATCATAACTAGAGCCCACACATACCCAACAATTAGTGTAGAGGGCACCAATCATTCCTAAATCTGAAATGGATTGGAATGAGAGTGATAGAAGACCATCACAATTAAATGTTAAAGCAATTAATGTGCTTTTACTGCTCACTAGATATAAGTGAATTTAATAGAATATCCACATCGCATCTCCGTGAAAAAATTTGGGATAGACTAGAGGTCACACACGAAGGAACTAATCAAGTTAAAGAGTCAAAAATAAATATATTAGTACATAATATGAATGTTAAAATGGAGTCCACAGAGTCCATAACTGAAATGTTCACCCAGAGTTCACGGAAATAATAAAAGGGACTAAAGAGTTTAGGAAAGTCTTATACTAACTCTGAACTAGTGCGAAAAATTCTCAGGTATCTACCAAGAGCTTGGGAGGCCAAGGTAACTGCAATACAAGAAGCAAAGGACCTCAATACATTAAAATTGAAGAACTTCTAGGATCACTCATGACCCATGAGTAGACCATGAGGCAAACAGAAAATGAGGCTAAGAAAAGAAAGACCATTACCTGAAGTCTACAACTCCAAAATAGAAATTGAATCAGAAGAATCTGATGATGAGGAGGAATATGATGAAGAAGGAATGCTATGCTTGCAAAAAATTCAGAAAATTATGAGAGGAAAAAAAATTCATAAAAGGAAGCCCTTCCTCAAAGTAGCTCGAGCAAGAAAAAGGGAAAGGACAAAGAGAAAGAATGAAAACACCAATTTGCTATGAGTGAACAAGCCCGGCATTTCAAGATAGATTGTCCGGAATTGAAATAGATGGCAAAAAAACTTAAAAAGAGAACCTCATTGTGGAGTGATTGGAGAATACCCCTATTTGATTTTGATGAACTCAAAGCATTTGAGTATATCTGTTGTATACTAATGAATCAATCTAGTGTTTCAGGCAAATATTTGTGAATTTATGTTTTAAGTGTCTCTAGCTTTTGGTTTAATATATTTTGGTAAGTATGGAACTCAGTTCGAACCAAAGTCTGAAGCTCGAGTCGACTCCGGAAGATTTCGAGTCGACTCCAAGTGGTTCAGATGTCCTGGCATGGCAGGCTCGAGTCGACTCCGGCACACTGCGAGGTCGACTCCGACTTGAGAACAAACAGCAGGACAGAAAGATGAACTCAGACCCTGTTACCGAGTCGACTCCTGAAGAATTCGAGTCGACTCCGATACTTGCCGAGTCGACCCCGATATTTCCGAGTCGACTCTAAGGAGTAACAGACAGAAAGACAGAGAAGTTGTTTTTGGACTCTGAGAGCCGAGTCGACTCCAGAAGAACTCGAGTCGACTCCAACGGTTGGCGAGTCGACTCCAAAGAAAGCAAGAGTCGATTCTCAGAGGAATGCAGGACTAAAAGTCAGAGAGCCAACTTCGGTCTCTGAGAGTCGAGTCGACTCCCGCAAAGTCTGAGTCGACTCCGAGGCCAGTTCAACTCCAACGACAGAAGAGCAGTTTTTCGGTCTCTGAGAGCCGAGTCGACTCACGCAAAGTCCGAGTCGACCTCCGAGGCAGTTCAACTCCAAAACAGAAGACCAGTTTTTCAGGCTCTGAGAGCCGAGTCGACTCCAAGAGAATCCGAGTCCGACTCGAGGAAGTAAACCCGAAAGAAAGATCTCTGGATTCCCAAACAGAGTCGTCTCCTGATGGCAGAGTCATCTTCGATATTGGCGAGTCGACTCCAAGTTTGGCCGAGTCGACTCCAGAACGGGACAGGCACTTTATTTCAAATTTCGAACAGTAGGCGAGTCGTCTCCAGTAAGCATGAGTCGACTCCAGATCGAGCGAGTCGACTCCGATCCCAACGGACACTGTGTCAGAAATTGCAGATTGTGCAGAACGGCTCTAAAAGTGTGTCTAACGGCTAGTTTTCAATGGGGATTGCTTAAATAACAAGATTGAACAGTAACTTGTTGCCCAGAGATGGTCACCCAAGAGGGGGTGAATTGGGTGTTTAAAACTTTTGCCTAATTAAAAATAAAACACACAAAATGTATGAACTAAAGTAAAGATAGAGGTATGAGAACAATCAATCGCAAACACAAGGTTTTATAGTGGTTCGGAGCTTCCACTGCTCCTACATCCACTCCCCAAAGCACCTTTGGGAATTTCCACTATAATCCAAGATTACAGTCCGGTTAGTTTTGCGAGTGCCACTACCCAACTCGTTGTTTTTACACCGGGCTAACAACGAACCCTATAACCCCCATTTCACCTAGGCTTGGGATGCCTTTCCCTTGTTCCAAGCCCTTGACTGGAACAAGCACAATATTGAAAAAGGTTTTACAAGGATTTAAAAGCTCTCAAGAAGCAAATAAAACAGTGAGAAGTAATAGAATCCGGAAGAACCCTTTTAGCTGTTGGAAGCGTGGGAAATGGTGGTTCTTCCGATGTGGATCGCGTTGGCTTGAATGTGAGCTTTGAATGCCTAGCGGAAGAGAGTAGTTGAGCACGAAATTACTTGGGAAAGCTTGAAGGCACTTGATTTCTTCACTTGAATGCACTAACTCCCTTGAACCTCTTTTTCTTTCTTCTCTCTTGAATGACTTTGTTGGGTTGGTGAGAAGTTGTTGGAAAGCACTTAAGAACTCCCTTTTATAGCCCAAAAAAGCAAATATAGCCGTTAGAGATAAAGTTAAGGAAGTTTGAAATTCAAACCAAAACCTGAAAAAGTTGTCAGTCGCGTCCCAGGTGCTTCGGAGACGTCTCCGCTTCAACGCGAGAACGTCTCGGCTGTAAGATTTTACTTTTGACGTTGTTTGGGGTCAACTCGGCGCTTTACGGGGAATGACTCCGATGATGAACGTTTGAATCCTTGTTTTCTGTTTTCTGAGAGGGTCGCCTCGGCACTTTTACGGGGACGTCTCGGCTTGTTTGCGCTTTTGCATGGAGACGACTCCGCTGCCTTGGGGGACGACTCCGCCGTTATATCTCCGAAAAACAAGTCCTTCTGGAATTCTCTGAGAGAGTCGACTCCGCTTTTCAGGGGACGTCTCCACTGCCTTATCACCGAAAAGACATCCTCTGGAATACCCTGAGAGAGTCGATTTCGCACTCTCTGGGGGACGACTCGGAACTTAGCTTTACTTGCGGGGACGACTCCGCGTACTGTGGAGACGGTTCGCGCGCATCTCTTGAAATCGGCCTTTCTGCTGCCACTGAGAGAGTCGACTCCGCTTCTGAGAGAGTCGACTCCGACCCTGCGAGACGCCTCGCCAGGTGCCGGGGACGTCTCCAAACGTGCCAGTTCTTCCTGTTTGTGCCAGAGACGTCTCTGGAACAAACCGGAGACGTCTCGGCTGTCCTGATCTGTTTTCTTCATCTCAAAAATTCTTCAATAAATTCATTAAAAATTATGGAAACTTGCCTAGACATTTCTTAACAATATTCTTAATTAACATATGAAATCCTCAAGTAAATTGTTAAGATAAATGGAATTATACTCTAGTGTTTTGTATTCATCAAAATCCATTAGGGGGTCAACAATCTCCCCTTTTGATGATGACAAAACACTGAGTATATGCAAAATTCGAAATTTAAACATATACACAGTATTTGATCAGATGTACAAGTATAATGTTTTGATTAGAGCTAGATACAGTGTGCATAATTCAAAATAGTCAATTTTCAGTTCTATCCTTATGCATAAGATTGATCTTAATAGCTCTTAAGCAATTTTAGCATATCAACTGAATTTGAATCAAGTTAAAATGAAATATTGATGCTAAGATAATTGAAAGCTAAGTTCTTTTTGACTCCCCCTTTCTTTTCCAGAAGGGCAATTATTTTAAAGCCAATATTCTTCAATTTTATCTTTTCTAATTCAACTTTAAGTATGAGTGTAAATTTGCATTCCATATTCAGGTTCTACTCCATATATAAGTTCTATATATCTACTCCCCCTTTTTGTCATCAACAATGAAGGGGGACAAATTATACGTAGGTACTTAAAGCACAATTCCTAGGGAATTCAGCATATTACAATGAACCACTCAAGGATATTCAAGTTATGCTCCCTCTGTCTATTGTTTTACTAGTGAATTCAGAATTCATTTCACTCCCCCTTTGATGTTCAGGTTGTCCTCCCCTTAGGGTATGTTATGAGATTTTTATGGCACATCACAGAATCACATACACAATCACAGAATCACATACACAGAATTAGAAATATACACAAGGTTTCAAAAGGAATTGTATAACATTCATATATCATGTAAACATTTGAAGTCATTACAAAGTTAAAAGAGGAGATCATTACAAGTATTCATTTCTAATACAAAAAGTGTTTCAAAATGAGCCTAGGGTTTACAAAAAGAAGAACCCTAGATGTCTACAAAGTGTCCCTCATCGGCGACGTTGCTCATAAGCCCTAGCAGCTGCATCTATAAATGCATTAATGGAATCTAGCAGTGTTCTGAACTGTTCTCCCTGGGACTGATGGAAGGCTGCCACTAGTGCTTCAAATTCAATGCTTGCCCTTTCAATTCTTCCTCTAAGTTGGGCAGCCACGGTGCCCCACATTGCCTCCAGGGCTTGTCAACTCTCGAAGACCATCTGAAATGTTCCCTCAAGGCTGTCTTGTAGCTCAATTGATCTGAAGGTTTGGGTGGCACTCACACTAACTAGTTCTTGCGCTGTAGCTTCTATTTGAGTTCTGATTTCCTTCAACTCTTGTAGAAGCCCTTCATGTGAGGCCCTGATGGGGCCAACTCAGTAGAGATCATCGATCTCATTTCCTCCCTCATTTGCTGGCATATCACAGATGCTAAGTGCGCATCTGTTCTTCTGATAGGGAGAAGGGCCCAAGTGACTGTAGGAGGAGGTGGCATAGAGGTGGAAGGTCCAGCTGAGCTGGAGGGTATATCAGGGAAGTCCATGTGGCTGAGTGGAGGAGAGTGGTGGTCAGGCTCCTGATGTGGGATCTCAGGGTCTAAGGTTTGAGCTTTTCTTTTTGGTACCTTAACCCATGACCCATCTACCTTGTGAAACTCCATTCTACGCATTGTGCTCTCATTATAATAGTCGGTGTTTCTCAAGGGTTTGCAGGTTCATTTTCTGGAATGTGAACCTTAAAATGTTTGAATACTAGGGTAAAGATCATCCCATAGGGTATGCTAAACCTAGAATACCTATGACATATAGCAATGTAGTTCAACATAAGTCTAGGGAGGTTTAGGGGAATCCCTAGTAGGATGTGGTGCATGATAACTAGGTCTCGCTCCGAAACAAAATCGAAGCGACCGGTTTTTGGAAACAAGACTCGGTTGACAATACTCAAAAGTAGTCTCATTTCGGCATTTAGGTCTTGTGAGTTCACTACATCAAGAGGCCCGCAGTCCTCTCGTCCTAAAAGCAAGTTTAGGGCTATTTCCCTTTGGGGATGTGAGGTCGGAGCCTCACCGTCCTTAGGAATTTGCAAGACGCTAGATAGGACATCCTCATTAATCTCTACCAATGTCCTCCGGACATGTGCAGTGTACCCTAAGTCCCCTAAGGCCATATTACTAAACATCTCTCTAACTAGGCCGGGGTAGGTCGATGTATTGAGGGTACAAAGGTATTCCCACCCTTGGGCACGGAGTTTCTCTCCAATAGAGAACCCCTCAATATCTAGAAAATGGAAATCTATGTACCTACCGGTGGGTTACTGTGCGATTCGCACAGGAAATGGTCGTGGTTGGCGGAGCAACCGGAGGGGACGGCGCGGATGGCTCTTCCCTCCGTTCCTCACCATCGGTTGCTACCCTAGGACGCCTCCCACCGGTTCGTCTATCCCTCTTAGGTGCCATGGATGCTAGGGTTTGTGATGGAGAGCAAATGGAGGCTAGGGTTTGTGGTGGAGAGCAAATGGAGGCTAGGGTTTTTGTTTTGTCGGGAATGGAAGAGAATAGCTTGGGTCGGCTCGAGCTGTTTCACCTATTTAAAAATCCTCGTTCGGTCCCCGAGACGTCTCCGCGACTGATGCGAGACGTCTCGCCGGGGGGACGTCTCTGCGATTTGCCAGAGACGTCTCCGGCACTGAAAAATTTCAGACTAATTGTATCTTTTCCCAATTTATTTTACTCAATCACACTAATCAACATGATTTCTTTTGGTGAATACAGAGTGAGTTTGTTTGTGATCCTCCCCCTTAATAATATATCCTATAAAAGTTTGATAATGATTTTTTTTTGAATTATTAACATTGAAATGAGGAATGTTTGACCAAATTTCGAATACCTATGAAATAGGCTCTGAAAATATCTCCATGAAGAGTCCAAGGGAGGGTAACCATCCTCCCGGAAAGTCGAACAATTCGTCATTTAACTTAGATAGATTCATGCTTTCACTTATGTTGACCTTGAGGTGGATTACTAGTTTGAGTAGCAAAGCATTGCAATGCAAGTTCAATTTAATTGCTAGGATCATACAAGCTCAATGCATTCCTTAAGAAGTTTGAACCTATCTTTACAAAGGGGCTTTGTAAAGATATCGGCCAATTGATTTTCAGTACATACATACTCAATCATCACATCATTTTTCAGCACATGACCCTAATAAAGTGATGCCTAATCTCTATATGTTTTGATTTTGAGTGTTGGACAGAATTTTTGTTAAGTTAATTGCACTTGTGTTATCACATTTAATTGGTATATTGGTCCATTTTTGATACCCGAAGTCTTCAAGTGTTTGCTTAATCCATAGAACTTGGGCACAACAGCTTCCAGCTGCAATGTACTCAGCCTCAGCTGTGGATAAGGCAACTGAATTCTGTTTCTGCTAAACCAAGAAACCAAATTAGCACCCCAAGAATTGACATGTGCCACTTGTGCTTTTTCTGTCGAGTTTGCACCCGGCAAAATCAGCATCGGAATAAGCAATTAAATTTATGTCAGATTGTTTAGAATACCATAAGCCTACATTAGATGTCCCTACTAGATATCTAAAAATTCTTTTAACAGCTTGCAAGTGTGATTCCTTAGGACATGCTTGGTATCTAGCACACATACAAACACTGAATAATATATCTGGTCTACTAGCAGTAAGGTAAAGTAAAGAGCCTATCATACCTCTGTACAATTTGCAGTCTATACTTTTACCTTTTTCATCTTTGTCAAGCTTGCAACTTGAGCCCATGGGTGTGCTGATTTCCTTTGCATCCTTCATCTTGAATTTTTCCAACATCTCCTTGATATATTTGGACTGACTGATGAAGATGCCTTCCTCTGATTGTTTTATTTGTAGCCCAAGGAAGAAGTTGAGCTCACCCATCATGCTCATTTCAAATTCTTCCTGCATAAGCTTGGCAAACTCTTGACAAAGACTATCATTAGTAGCACCAAAAATTATATCATCCACATAAATTTGTACAAGCAATAAGTCATTTCCTTTTCTTTTAATGAAGAGGGTTTTGTCTACATTTCCTCTCTTAAATTTATTTTCAATTAGAAAATTACTTAATCTTTCATACCATGCCCTAGGGGCTTGCTTCAGTCCATACAATGCTTTATGTAATTTATAAACATAATCTGGATGTAAGTGGTTTTCAAAACCTGGAGGTTGTCCTACATAAACTTCCTCCATTATATAACCATTTAAAAAATGCACTTTTTACATCCATTTGATAGAGTTTAAAATCCATGAAGCAAGCATATGCCAAAAGTAGCCTAATAGCCTCTAACCTAGCAACAGGAGCAAAAGTTTCATCAAAATCTATTCCTTCCTCCTGATTATAGCCTTTGGCAACTAGTCTAGCTTTGTTTCTTATAACTATTCCATCTTCATCTAGTTTATTTCTATACACCCACTTGGTGCCTATGATTGAAACATTAGGGGGTCTTTTCATTAGAGTCCAAACTTGATTTCTTTCAAATTGATTTAATTCTTCTTGCATAGCATTTATCCAATTTTCATCCTTTTCGGCTTCCTCTAGTGACTTAGGCTCTATTTGTGAAATGAAAGCAAGATAATTACTAGTATTTCTTAGAGAGGATCTTGTCCTTACCCCTTGTGAGGGATCACCAAGGATTAAATCCCTTGGATGACCATGTGCATACCTCCATTCCCTCGGAAGATCTTGATTTCTTGCTTGAGGTTGATCTTCTTCATCTTGCTGAATTGTATCTTCCTTGACTTCATCTTCAAGTTGTTTGTCTTGTATGGAGAACTCCTTCATTCTGTCTTCAAGTATAACCTGCATCACTATCTTCTTCTTTTCTAGAAGAATCTCCATTAGCTTCATCAAAGACAACATGAATGGATTCTTCAACAACGAGAGTTCTCTTGTTGAAGACCTTGTATGCTCTACTAGATGAGGAATAACCTAAGAAGATCCCCTCATCTGATTTAGCACTAAATTTACTTAGATTGTCCTTTCCATTGTTTAAAATAAAACACCGACAACCGAAAAACATGAAAGTAACATATATTTGGCTTCTTATTATTCAGCAACTCATAAGGTGTTTTCTTTAAAATAGATCTTAATGCACGGTTTCAAGATGTGACATGCAGTATTTATCGCTTCAGCCCAAAAATATTTTGGTAGATTCGATTCGGCACAACATGGTACGAGCCATATCTGCTAGTGTGCGATTCTTCCTTTCTACCATCCCATTTTGTTGGGGTGTCCTAGGGGCCGAGAAATTGTGATTGATACTATTTTCGTCACAAAATTTTTTAAAGTGTTGATTTTCAAACTCGGTACCATGATCACTCCTAATTGCTTTTAGTTTAAGATTGAGTTCATTCGAAATCCTATTATGAAACTTGATAAAGCGGGAAAGGACTCATCTTTATGTGCAAGAAATGAAACCCATGTAAAACGTGAAAAATCATCAACAATTACAAGACCAAATTTCTTACCCCCTAGACTAGCAGTTCTAGTGGGTCCAAACAAATCCATGTGAATTAGTTATAAGGGTTTTGATGTTGAGACTATGTTTTTAGACTTGAAAGAGCTTCTCGTTTGTTTCCCTAATTGACATGCAGCACAAATTTTGTTCTTTTCAAAATCTATTTTTGGTAGTCCTTTGACTAGATCTTTTGTAATCAATTTAGAGATTAAATCCATGCTAGCATGCCCTAACCTACGATGCCATAAACCAACTAGTCTCATTGACTTTGGGATCCATGGCTACAAGACATTGGCCATCCCTTCATGGTGAGATCATCAAGATCTACCATGTAAACATTTCCATGCCTATGTCCTGTAAGTATGATCTCATTGTCAACTGGACTACTAATTATGCAAAGTGAAGATTCAAATGACACTTTAAAGCCCTTGTCACAAAATTGACTTATACTTAATAAATTATGTTTGAGTCCATTAACTAACAATACATTGTCAATAAATGAGGAGGGTGATATGGAGATTTTACCAACACCAATGATTTGACCTTTAGCATTGTCTCCAAATGTGACTACTCCTTCTTTTGATTTTAAAGTGACGAAGAGACTCTTGTCACCGGTCATATGCCTTGAGCAACCACTATCAAGATACCACATTCTCTTTTTATTCCCGGCTGCAAGGCATACCTGCAAAATGATCATGTGAAGCTCTTAGGTACCCAAGTTTTCTTGGGTCCTTCGTGGT
The DNA here is from genome assembly GCF_009389715.1 of Phoenix dactylifera. NCBI lineage: Eukaryota > Viridiplantae > Streptophyta > Magnoliopsida > Arecales > Arecaceae > Phoenix > Phoenix dactylifera. The sequence continues at coordinate 27,949,996 of NC_052392.1, read as the reverse complement.
TAGTGTAGTTGGTTCCCTTAGGCACCCATACTTTAGTTATGTTTTTAGCTTTTACAAATGTACTCTTGTTAGTTTGGATCTTTCTTTGAATACAAGAGTAGGCTTTATGTCCACTTTTTCCACAATGAAAGCATGTAGATTTTTCAGTTTTGACATTTTTTGCTTTCACAAAGAAATTCTTTAGATACTTTTGTTGCTTGTTAGTTTTATATCCTAATCCGGCTTTATTAAAAACAGCTCTTTGATTTGAAAGAATAAGATTTAATTTTTCAGAGCTTTGTGTAAATTTTTTAACAATTGGTTTGTACTTATGTACCTCATTCTTAAGATCCAAATTTTCTTTAACTAGTTCTTCCTTATCCTTTTTAAGGGATTCAACATTTTGTGCAAGTGAGGTATTATTATTGAGTAGAGATTTAACTTTTAGATTCAATTCCTTAATTAGTGTTTTTGCCGTTTCATTTTCAATGCTAAGTTTTGAATTTTTATTTTCTAGATCAATGGTGTTAACATTTTCAACGCTCTCTTTCTCAATCAATAGTTTTTAATATCATCCTTTAGTTTTTGATTGGAGGCCTTTAGTTCTTTATTCTTTGCTCCTAACATACTACAATCACTCATAAGTTCTTGAAAAGTTTCATATAATTCTTCTAAAGTAAAATTTTTAGTTGAGCTTTGACATACCTCGTCGTTTTCAAATGCCATGAAGCACAAATTTGCGGTCTCTTCCTTCTCTTCCTCGGAGGAGGATGTATCACTATCGTCCCACGTTGCCTTCAACGCCTTCTTCTTCTTCTTTCCAAAGTGCTTCTTTTGTTGAGGGCATTCGGAACGAATGTGTCCCGGTCTCTTGCAATCATAGCATATGATTGGGTCTCTTTCTTTTTCCTTTTCTTTTCCCAATCATTTCTCCCTCCAAATTTCTTTCTTGGGAAGGGTTTCTTTCTTCTCATGAATTTCTTAAACTTTCTTACTATTAAACCCAAGTCCTCATCTTCGCTTTCTTCTTCACTCTCACTACTTTCTTCTTCACACACACTTAAAGTAGCCTTGAGTGCAATTGTCTTTTTCTTTGGCAACTCTTCTTCATGTTGCTTCATTGTGAGTTCATGCGTCATCAATGAGCCCAATAGTTGTTCTAGTCCCAAAGTGTTGAGATCTTTGGCTTCTATGATCGCCGTGACCTTTGCTTCCCATGCTTTCGGCAAAGACCTGAGAATTTTACTCACAAGTTCCGGATTAGTATAGGATTTACCCAAACTCTTTAGACCATTAATTATATCGGTGAAGCGTGTAAACATGCATGTGATGGTTTCATTGGGTTCCATTTTAAACAACTCATATTTGTGAACTAGAATGTTCACTTTAGATTCTTTGACTTGATTTGTACCCTCGTGGGTAACTTCAAGCCTATCCCATATTTCCTTGGCGGAACTACAGGTGGAGACTCTATTGAACTCATTTACATCTAGAGCACAAAATAATGAGTTCATGGCTCTAGAATTGAGTTGAACCATCCTACTATCATTCTCATCCCAATCATCCTCAGGTTTGGAAACTTGAATGCCATTTACCATGTGAGATGGTTCGTGTGGTCCCTTGATTACTCCACAAGGCATAATCTTGTGCTTGAATAAAGATCTTCATTCTAGTCTTCCAATAGGTATAATTTGTCCCATTGAAGAGTGGAGGTCTATTGGTTGCCTGCCTCTCAGCAGAAACATTGTTAAAGGGTGTTGCCATCTAGATCTTTGGCTAAGACGGTTAGGTCTTTCAAGAAATACACAGAGCACCCACTCTGATACCACTTGTTGCCCAGAGATGGTCACCCAAGAGGGGGGTGAATTGGGTGTTTTAAAACTTTTTGCCTAATTAAAAATAAAACACACAAATGTATGAACTAAAGTAAAGATAGAGATATGAGAACAATCAATCGCAAACACAAGGTTTTATAGTGGTTCGGAGCTTCCACTGCTCCTACATCCACTCCCCAAAGCACCTTTGGGAATTTCCACTATAATCCAAGATTACAGTCCGGTAGTTTTGCGAGTGCACTACCCAACTCGTTGTTTTACACCGGGCTAACAACGAACCCTATAACCCCCAATTTCACCAAGGCTTGGGACGCCTTTCCCTTGTTCCAAGTCCCTTGACTGGAACAAGCACAATATTGAAAAAGTTTTACAAGGATTTAAAAGCTCTCAAGAAGCAAATAAAACAGTGAGAAGTAATAGAACCCGGAAGAACCCTTTTAGCCGTTGGAAGCGTGGGAAATGGTGGTTCTTCCGATGTGGATCGCGTTGGCTTGAATGTGAGCTTTGAATGCCTAGCGGAAGAGAGTAGTTGAGCACGAAATCACTTGGGAAGCTTGAAGGCACTTGATTTCTTCACTTGAATGCACTAACTCCCTTGAACCTCTTTTTCTTTCTTCTCTCTTGAATGATCTTGTGTTGGGTTGGTGAGAAGTTGTTGGAAAGCACTTAAGAACTCCCTTTTATAGCCCAAAAAAGCAAATATAGCCGTTAGAGATAAAGTTAAGGGAGTTTGAAATTCAAACCAAACCTGAAAAAGTTGTCAGTCGCGTCCCAGGCGCTTCGGAGACGTCTCCGCTTCAACGCGAGATGTCTCGGCTGTAAGATTTTACTTTTGACGTTGTTTGGGGTCGACTCGGCGCTTTACGGGGACGACTCCGATGATGAACGGTTTGAATCCTTGTTTTTCTGTTTTTCTGAGAGGGTCGCCTCGGCACTTTTACGGGGACGTCTCGGCTTGTTTGCGCTTTTTTGCATGGGGACGACTCCGCTGCCTTGGGGACGACTCTGCCGTTATATCTCCGAAAAACAAGTCTTCTGAAATTCTCTGAGAGAGTCGACTCCGCTCTTTCAGGGGACGTCTCCGCTGCCTTATCACCGAAAAAGACATCCTCTGGAATACCCTGAGAGAGTCGACTCCGCACTCTCTGGGGACGACTCGGAAACTCAGCTTTTACTTGCGGGGACGACTCCACGTACTGTGGAGACGGCTCGCGCGCATCTCTTGAAATTGGCCTTTCTGCCGCCACTGAGAGAGTCGACTCCGCTTCTGAGAGAGTCGACTCCGACCCTGCGAGACGCCTCGCCAAGTGCCGGGGACGTCTCCAAACGTGCCAGTTCTTCCTGTTTGTGCCAGAGACGTCTCTGGAACAAACCGGAGACGTCTCGGCTGTCCCTAATCTGTTTTCTTCATCTCAAAAATTCTTCAATAAATTCATAAAAATTATGGAAACTTGCCTAGACATTTCTTAACAATATTCTTAATTAAACATATGAAATCCTCAAGTAAATTGTTAAGATAAATGGAATTATACTCTAGTATTTTGTATTCATCAAAATCCATTAGGGGGTCAACAATACTCAAGAAAGAAGAGACTCCATTTAAAGCAAAAGGGATTTCCACCTACAAAAGCCTCTCTAGAGTAAATACTAGAAAAAGAAGGAAGAAGTGTATTGAAGTCCATCCTCCAAACGTCTTCCTCGCATTCAAGGCTCCTCATCTGATAGCAAATCTTCATCCCACTCAAGAGGAGATTGCAGAGTTCGAGAAGCCCCCCTTTCCTCACATCCAAAAATCTGTTTGAGGGCTTCTAACTCTTCTTTGGTTATATTGTTTATATTTGCTTTTCAAGAAGCTATCCCTGTATTCTTTACAAACTGTTTTCTTGTTACTTGATTCAATCAGAGGATTGAATCAAGGGAGTTGAGGTTTGTTGGTGAGCCAAAGTCAAAACCAACGGTGTAAGGGTTCGATTGTGATCCCGAAAAAATAATCGGGTGGTTCTAGTCGGTGAGCCTGTGAAAACCGACCGAGTTCGTTGTGATCTCGTAAAACAACAAGTTGGGTTGTGAGCTTGTAAAACAACCAGTTGTAATCCGAGGAATTATAGTGAACTCCCAAGTGAAGCTTGGGGAGTGGACGTAGGAGCAAGGGTTAGCTCCGAACCACTATAAAATCTCTTGTGTGTGATTGTTTCATTGTCTCTTCCATTCCCTTCATTCACTGCATATAGTAAACTAATTAATCCACTTGCATTAAGGTTTAATTAGTTACTCACAAAGTTTTTAATTGCAATAATTACTTAAAACCCAATTTACCCCCCCCCCCCCTCTTGGGTTGTCTTTTTGGGCAACAAGGGGTATCAGAGCAGAAACTCTTCTATCAATAGAGTAAAAGATCAAAATGACAACCCCATTTGGATCTTCTCATATTGAGGGGCAATCCACCCATAGACCTCCATTCTTTAATAGAATCGACTACTCCTATTGAAAGGCTAGGATGAGGATATTTATCCAAGCTCAAGACTATGAGATTTGGAGCACCATAGTTAATGGACCATACATCCCATCAATTTTTGTAGAGGGTGTTACTATATCCAAACTTGAAAAAGATTGGGATGACAATGATATTAGGAAGGCACAACTAAATGCAAAAGCAATGAATGTGCTTTATTGTGCCTTAGACCGTAATGAATTCAATAGAGTCTCAACTTGCAATTCTGCAAAAGAGATATGGGATAGGCTTGAAGTGACCCACGAGGGCACGAATCAAGTAAAAGAATCTAAAATAAACATACTAGTTCATAAATATAAACTATTTAAGATGGAATCTAATGAAACTATCACTTGCATGTTTACTAGATTTACTGATATTGTCAATGACCTAAAAAGCCTTGGCAAAAATTATACTATCAGTGACCTTGTCAGGAAGATTCTTCGATGTTTGCCAAGGTCATGGGAGGCCAAGGTAACGGCAATCCAAGAAGCCAAGGACTTGAACAAGCTTCCACTTGAGGAGCTTCTTGGATCCCTAATGATGCACGAGCTCACAATGAAACAACACAGCGAAGAGGAATCCTCTCATAAGAAAAAGGTAATAGCTCTCAAATCTACTTCTTCTAACAAGGATTTATCTTGCAGTAGCAGCAGTGAAGAAGAAGATAATGAGGGAGATGATGATGAGGCTCTTCTCGTACGAAAGTTCAGAAAATTCATCAACCGAAAGAAGTCCTTTCATCAGAGGAGAGGTCCCTCAAGTTCCTACTACAAGGATAAAAGTAAGGAAAGAAAAAATGAAGGAATCGGATGCTATGAATGCAAGAAGCCGGGACATTTCAGAGTTGACTGTCCCTTGCTCAAGAAGGGCAGCAAATATAAGAAAAAGAAAGTCCTCGTCTCCACCTTAACGGATTCCGATTCATCATCATCATCATCGGATGAGGAACAAGAGAAAAAGGCCAACTTCTGTTTTATGGCGAATGAAAATGAGGTAACATCTGAAACGCATTTAGATTTTACCTTTGATGAATTGTATGATGCGTTTAATGAATTAATGGATGAATATAAGACAATAAATCTTAAGAATAAAGAGCTAAAACTAACCAATCAATCTCACTTCCATAAATACGATAAATTAATTAAGGATAAGGATTTTATCATTAAAGAAAATTTAGAACTTAAAACAAGCAAGCAAATGTTAATTCAAAAAACTAATACCTTAATTAAAGATAACGAAAAACTAACCAAGAAAATTTCAGAACTTAAAAACGATAAACAAACTATAAGAGATAATCTCACAAAAGACTTAAACATACTAAAAACAGAAAAATAAAAGTTAACACAAGAACTTGAAAAATACAAACCTTTCGTAGAAAAGTTTACATATAGTATTGAAAAATTGGAAATGATACTTAATAATCAACGAGCTGTGTTTAATAGAGCTGGTTTAGGGTATAAACCTAAGAATAAGCAAACGCTCCTTAGTAACTTTTTTGTGAAAGCAGGGGAAAGCAAAATTAAGAATATAACCTGTTTTTGCTGTGGAAAAGTAGGACATAAAGCTAATGTGTGTGACCATAGAAAAGAAAAAACTAAAAGAAAAATTAAAAAGGTTTGGGTTCCAAAAGAAACCAACATTACTAACCATGAAGGACCTAAGAAAACTTGGGTACCTAAAATTGTATGATTTCCTTGTGTATGAGTGTTTTGCAGCCAAGGTCGACAAAAACTGTTGGTACTTGGATAGTGGCTGCTCAAGATACATGACGGGTGACAAAGAGCAATTCTTCACCCTTGAGCCTAAAAAGGGAGGTGCAGTGACATTTGGAGATAATAACCAAGGTCACATCGTTGGTATAGATAAAGTACAAATCACCTTCTCAACCTTTGTTGATAATGTACGATTTGTAGATGGTCTTAAGCATAACTTACTTAGCATAAGTCAATTATGTGATAGGGGTTTTGATGTTCTGTTTAAGCCAACCCTATGCATCATAACCAACTCAATTGACAATAGCTTAGTATTCAAAGAAATAAGACGTGGAAATGTGTACGTAGTAGATCTTGAAGATCTTGCCAAAAATAACCTTTGCTTAGTAGCTAGTGATACTAAGGTTAATGATATAAGTTGGCTATGGCACCATAAGTTAGGTCATGCAAGTATGGATATAATATCAAAACTAGTTAAAAGAGATTCTGTAATAGATTTGCCAAAACTAAAATTTGAGAAAAATAAAATTTGTAAAGCGTGTCAATATGGCAAACAATCTAGGAGCTCTTTTAATTCCATAAATTGTGTCACTACTACTAGACCCCTTGAACTACTACACATGGATCTATTTGGACCAACTAGAACTACAAGTCTTGGTGGAAATAAGTATGGCCTTGTCATTGTAGATGATTTTTCTAGATACACATGGGTCATGTTCTTAGCTCATAAAGATGAAGCATTTTCTGTGTTTAAGAAATTTCATAAGAAAGTTACTAATTCAAGAAATGCTTCAGTTATAGCTATTAGGAGTGATCATGGAACGGAATTTGAAAATCATCTATTTAACGAATTTTGTAGTAAAAAGGGGATAACTCATAATTGTTCTGCACCTAGGACACCATAACAAAATGGAGTTGTAGAAAGAAAGAATAGAACTCTAGAGGAAATGGCTAGAACCATGCTGTGTGAAAGTAACCTCTCTAAGTACTTTTGGGGAGAAGCCATTAATACATCATGTCATGTAATAAATAGAGTTTTATTGAGACCCATTATAAAGAAAACACCTTATGAACTTTGGAAAAATAGAAAGCCTAAAGTAAACTATTTTCATGTTTTTGGATGTAGGTGTTTCATTCATAATAACGGCAAAAATAACTTAGGTAAATTTGATTCTAAATCTGATGAAGGTATCTTTTTGGGATATTCTACATCAAGTAAAACTTATAGAGTCTTTAACAAAAGAACCCTTGTTATTGAAGAGTCTATACATGTTGTTTTTTATGATACTAATGATATCTCTTCTAGCAGGAAAGTAGCTCTTGATGATGATGCAGAAATTCTTGAAGGAAAAATTGATGAGATGACATTACAAGAAGATGAACCAAAGCAAATTGGAGAAGCATCAACAAGCCAAGAGGTAATTGTTGATCATGGGCTGACTAAGGCTTGGAGGTATGCTCATAGTCATCCTAAGAAATTAATTTTAGATGATCCCTCTCAACCTGTTAGAACCAGAGCATCACTTAGGAACTTAAATAATCATCTAGCATTTGTCTCACACTTTGAACCTAAAAACATAGAAGAAGCTGAAAATGATGTTAATTGGATAAATGCAATGCAAGAAGAGCTAAACCAATTCACTAGAAACAAGGTATGGAACCTAGTTGAACGACCCACTGAATACTCAATAATAGGAACTAAATGGATATATAAAAATAAACTTGATGAAAATAGAATCGTGATTAGGAACAAGGCTAGACTAGTAGCAAAGGGCTATAATCAAGAAGAAGGTATAGACTTTGATTAAACTTTTGCTCCTGTAGCTAGACTTGAAGCAATTAGATTGTTACTAGCATTTGCATGCTCTAAAAATTTCAAATTATTTCAAATGGATGTAAAGAGTGCCTTTTTAAATGGGTATATTAATGAGGAGGTGTATGTAGAACAACCTCCTGGTTTTGAAAATCATCAATACCCTAATCATGTGTATAAACTAAACAAAGCACTTTATGGTTTGAAACAAGCTCCTAGAGCATGGTATGAAAGACTTAGCAAATTTCTATTAGACCATGAATTCTCTAGAGAAAATGTTGATACAACGCTATTTTTAAAGAAGAAAAACAAAGAAATGTTAGTAGTGCAGATTTATGTAGATGATATTATTTTCGGTGCTACTAACAATCACCTCTGCGAAGAGTTTGCTGACTTAATGCAGAGTAAATTTGAAATGAGCATGATGGAAGAGCTGAACTATTTCCTCGGGCTCCAAATCAAACAATCTGAAGAGGGGATCTTCATCAATCAAGCTAAATACATCAAGGAGATGCTTAAGAAGTTTGATATGAAAGGAAACAAGTCAATCAGCACACCCATGAGTTCATCATGCAAACTGGACAAAGATGAATCAGGTAAATCAGTAGATCAAAAGATGTATAGAGGTATGATAGGATCCTTATTATATCTTACTGCAAGTAGACCTGATATCATGTTTAGTGTATGCATGTGTGCTAGATATCAATCTGATCCTAAGGAATCACACTTAATTGCTGTCAAGAGAATCTTTAAATACCTAATAAGAACAAAAACCATAGGGTTATGGTATTCTAAAGATTCGAGCATAAACTTAATAGGGTACACCGATTCAGACTTCGCTGGTTGCAAACTTGATAGAAAAAGCACCAGTGGGTCATGTCAATTCTTAGGAGAAAACTTAATCTCTTGGTTTAGCAAAAAACAAAACTCGGTTGCACTATCTACGACTGAAGCCGAATATGTTGCTGCCGGAAGTTGTTGTGCTCAAATCTTGTGGATTAAACAACAACTTGAAGATTATGGCATTAAACAAGATAAAATTTCCATTAACTGTGATAATACAAGTGCCATCAATCTAACTAAAAATCAAATTCAGCATTCAAGAACTAAACACATTGAGATAAGACATCACTTTATAAGAGATCATGTACTGAATGATGATGTGACACTTCAATTTGTTTATACTGATGATCAACTTGCTGATATCTTCACAAAACCTTTGAGGAAAGATTTATTTTGCATACTTAGAAGAGGGTTAGGAGTGATTGATCCATTCTAGTGATACTCTCCTCTAGTTCATTGATGTAGAGGATTAGTTCATGTTGGACATAGGATCTCTTGTCTGTGATCATCGAATTAGTTCTTAAATCCTGGATAAGTCCATAACTCTCTCTTTTGGCACGAAAATAACAAGATTTTTGGGTGTGTGCCAGAGTTCGAGTCGACTCGGATACATTTTAGAGTCGGCTCATGGGGGAGTCGACTCGCGCATATTTGGGAGTCGACTCGAGTTCGAGTCGACTCGCGACTTACTGGAGTCGACTCGAGGTCGGGAATCCGATTTTTAACCCTAATCGAAACGTTTATTCATCACTTCTATTCACAGCCGACACTGTTCCAAAACCCTAGAGCCGTCTCCGAACTCGTCTCCGACCCATTCTAGGTCTTCTCCGTCAAGTTTTCCTCCTATTTTCCGTGTCCTTCCCCGTTGTTAGGTCGAAAAATGCCTAGGAAGGTCATTGTCCCGAGCCGAAAGAGACCCTCCTCCGCGAGTGGGGCCGAGCGACGGTCCAAGGCTCAGAACGAACCGGCGAGGTCACCACCTCCGGTTCCTTCCCCGCCTAGGCCGGTTCCCTCGCGCTCATGCGCCGGAAAGGTTGTCTCTACCGGGAGGCAAGTCAACTTTGACTTCCTCTCCCGGGAAGGGTTCAACCTAGGGCATCACCTTAGGGCCCAGGGTTTAGAGTTTTTCTGCACACTTGACCTCCCTACCTATCTAGGGCTAGTTAGGAAATTCTATGGTACTGTCGCACGGGTTAGCGGGGGTATCCAGGGAACGGTTATGGTGTTAGATGTATGCCCTAGAAGCCAATCTGGCGGACATATTATTAATTCTAGGACATAAATTTGTACTTGACTTTATTATTATTGAATAATAAATGGGCATCTTTTTTATTCATATTGTTTATGTGTCTATGAATCGTCCAAGGAATTAATAAGATGATGATACATATTCTCAAGAGTTGAGAATTTGAGCCATGTATCATTGGTGATTAATTTCTAAATGCTCTTGATCAATGGATCATCACGAGGACGGTGATCGATCCGATCAGTGCACAGATCACTTTTCTTCTGGATGGACGAGACTCGAGTCCACAGTGTAGGGACACTGAAGTAATAGTGCAGGTGCTTGTTAGAGAACAAGGGTACTGAGCGTGACCAAGACAAGAAGTCACTTGGATGTCTATCCACTCGTCAGTGACTTGCTTGATGTTGCAGTAGTATGACTGGTCCTTTGACCTGCGGTGCTTCGGCTACTCACAGTGAGGTTATTGTAGTTTGACTACACGTATACATGGTCTCTAGCCATATGGGTCCTTGTAGTGTAGATTGGCTGCAGTAAGTTCACTGTAGGAGTAGGGTATGCACTTACATGGAATCTATCGACCTTGATAGAAGAGGAGTGATCCTATGTGATTTGTTAGACTGAGTTCTAAGACCTTGGCCAGGGCAGAAATATAAAGTGGAGAAAGAGTTTTTCACTATCGAACTCAAGTCAAATAAATCTAGACATATGACAGACGACGGAGTTTGACGAGTTATCCATAACCTCCGGTCTGTAGGGATCCACGATAGAAGGACTGTATCATACGATAACTGCACCTAGAGGTTCATCATTCTATTCTGCTGGGTGGCCACTACATACTGCTAGGTGTCACTGGTGGATGGTGAGACTCACAGGGATCATCTTGATGGTCGATAAACCCTGATGAGTTGAGTTGAAATTGTTTCAACCCATTGAAAGAAGTTTTCAATGATATTGTGATAGAGATCACAATATATCTCACTACCAGTCAGAATGGAACCTATGGGGTCACATACATTAGAGGTAATGACCGATCCAATGGTTGAATGTGATTAGGAATCACAAATAATCAATTAGATTGATAAATGAAAACCCGCTAAGAGTTAGTGGCTAGAAGAAGGAATAATTGCAATCGGATTGTAATTTAATTTAATTAATTGGATTTAATTAATTGGACTTGATCATGAGTCCTACTTGGAGTGGGAATCATGGAGTCCTAATTGGATTAGGATTTCAAATTAAATTAGAGTCCTACTTGGAATAGGATTTCTAATGTTCTAATTATCTTAGGGCTGAAATTTGAACAAGTCCTGATTAGATTAGGATTTTCTTAAGTCCTAATTAATTTTAAATTTAATCTAATTAATTTCATGACTCCTAATTGGATTAGGATTGAAGAGTTCAATAGAGTCATGGCTCAATTAAATTCTAATTGGATTAGGAATTGGAGGAAATTGAAATGGGTTCATAAAAATCCTATTTTGACTAGGATTGGACTCATGCAATGGACCCAAATTAAAACCCCCTTTAATTTATTTAAATAGCAGATTTAAATGAACTTGAGGGAGGGGCCCACGCCCCTCCCCTTGGGGTGTGCGTGGGAGAAAGAGGAGGGGCGCACGCCCCTCCTTGTTAGCCAAAAGAAGAGATAAAGATGAGTTCCTAAAAAATAGGAACTCATCCTTATCTCTTAACTAATTAAAAGGGAGCATGGAATTTCGGCCAAAAAGAATGTTTTTCTCCTCATTCCAGCCGTGAGCACCCTCCTCCATCTTCCTCCTTTGAGCCACAATCAAGAGAAGAAAAAGAAAAGCTTGGGACGCCCTCTTCCTTCTTCATCTTGGTTCCAAAAAGGAAGAAAAAGAGAAAGGCAGCGGGTCTTGTTTTCTTCTTCCTAAATCCATCCTTCTTCTTCCTCCTCTCAAGCCAATCAAAGGTTGATTCAAAGGAGAGGACTTCAGCCATCCATAGCCATCTCTGCAAGGGAGCTAGCACCCCGGGGAGATACGTAGGCTTCGATCGAATCATTACCTCGTGTGGATACCCGTAGAGGCCGAACGCGTGTGCGGCTTCCATCGAACCTTCTATAAATCCACGTAAATCAGATTTGCGGAGACCACCTACCCGCACAAGGTGAAGATCTGATCTTCTTAATGATTTAAAAATGGTTTAAAATAATTTAATTCTAATCTATCTACAAACGAATGGTTTTAAAATATGTTCATGGGATGAACGGATCCCGCATAGTTTTTCCGCTGCAATCTGAAAATTATTTCGAATTTTCATGGCATATGTGGGTTCCTAACATATGGGTGTCCCTGTTTTCATCTCGGAGGATTTCATTGCTCGAGTCCTCCATCTTTCGAGTGAGGGGATTGTTCCCACACACCCCTCTGATAGGACAGAGGCCCTTACGGCCATCTTAGGGAGTCCACCCTTGTCCCCCATAGAGGAGGTGTTCGCAAATCAGCTTTCGGCTGAAATGCGGCTTCTCCTAAGTGTCATCTCTAGGACTCTCTTCTCCAAAATGGGTAGGTTCGATTTTATTTCAGAGAGAGACCTAGCACTGATGTACCATCTCCTCCAAGACACTTCCATCAACTTCCCCAAGCTTATCTACAAATACCTCTGTGAACCCCTAGACAAACCTAGGTTGAGTCTCCCTTATGGCATGTTATTCACCCTTATATTTAGGGAGTTAGAGGTCCCTATCCCTAAGGGGGAACCCTTTCGCTCACTGCGGTTTACAGATCGCATGGGTGAGGAAACCTTTCATCGGATGGGATTCCATAAGGTAGGGGTAGTCTGGGTTCGGAAACCATCCACTTCCACACCATCTGACCCTACCACTCATCACTCCCCTAGCCCTGACCATGACCAGGACCACTATACAGATCTTCCCACCTATCCTTCTACCTCTGGTCCTACACATACAGAGCCCTCCAACTCCACTGCCCCATCTTCTCAGCAGCAGCCACTGGAGGTCCGGATATCTTCTGAGCGGCTCCGAGAGTTGCGGCAGGAGATAGTGAGGGATCTGAGAGATGATCTGCTGAGGGAGCTCCGAGGTCATCAGAGTGCTCCCTCCACCGAGTTAGTTCCCTCCCTGGCAGCAGTAGCCGAGATGATTGCGCACATGAGGAAGGAGATATCCAATGTGCGCAGCCTGGTCCAAGCTCAATACTGGAACATAAGTGACGTCAAGGACGACACGAAGAAGATGCGAGACGGCATCAGACTTGAGCTAGGGAGCCAGAGCCAGGGTGCAGAGAGGCTAGCCCAAGCATTGATCTCCAAGTTGGACACCCTTCAGACGAGTGTGACCGAGCTTACCACGATCCAGTCTAGGGCCACCTCGGAGATCATCGAGCAGCTAGGGAACATCTCTAAGGGGATAAGCCTAGTCATGCAATGAATAGGCTTAGAATAGGATCCACATCCTCCACTACAACGAAACCCTAGTGTATTTTTTATGTTTTTTTTATGTACAGTCCCTTGAGGACTTCTTTTGATATGTGATCACACTTATACTCAAATTTGAATTTAATACAATGAGTAGAGATTTCCTGTCAAACTTGTGCATTCTTGAGTTCTTATACTTTTCTGTATTTTCTACCTTTTTGCTATGATGACAAAAAGGGGGAGAAAATATATTGAATTGAAATGTAAAGAAAATCACTAAAAAGAAAATTCTTAAAGCGAAAAGTAATTTGTTCTAAGTGGATTCGATACCTCGAGGCTCATTATCTCTCTATTAGGGCTCCTAAAGGAGTAATCTTCAGGGATATTCGGAGATTAGTTGAATCATACTCAAGAACAAATTGTCAGTTTTTTCCCTCTAAAACCAAAAATTTAGGCTCAAAAGCTTCAAGACATTAAAAGAAAATTCAGAGAATCTAAACAAAATTGAATGCATATGTTGAGGGGAAGAATCTGAAATCTTAAGAAAGCAAATTCATTAAACACATATAAGCCAAACAATTGATTGCATGATATGAAGGCTTATATAATTCCAAATGAAAGGAGGAGCTTTAACTTCAGAATTTACTGTTTCACACCTTTCAATTTTGGATAAATTAAATGACTAGACACTTGAATTCATCTCAAAACTAAATTATAAATCTCCTTTTGGTTGAGCAATTCACTTTACAAATACTCAATGTTTTGTCATCATCAAAAAGGGGGAGATTGTGGAGTGATTGAGAATACCCCTATTTGATTTTGATGAACTCAAAGCATTTGAGTATATCTTGTGTTATACTAATGAATTCAATCTAGTGTTTCAGGCAAATATTTGTGAATTTATGTTTAAGTGTCTCTAGCTTTGGTTCAATATATTTTGGCTAAGTATGGAACTCAGTTCGAACCAAAGTCTGAAGCTCGAGTCGACTCCGAAAGATTTCGAGTCGACTCCAAGTGGTTCAGATGTCCTGGCACAGGCTCGAGTCGACTCCGGCACACTGCGAGTCGACTCCGACTGAGAACAGACAGCAGGACAGAAAGATGGAACTCAGACCCTGTTACCGAGTCGACTCCTGAAGAATTCGAGTCGACTCCGATACTTGCCGAGTCGACCCTCGATATTTCCGAGTCGACTCCAAGGAGTAACAGACAGAAAGACAGAGAAGTTGTTTTTGGACTCTGAGAGCCGAGTCGACTCCAGAAGAACTCGAGTCGACTCCAACGGTTGGCGAGTCGACTCCAAAGAAAGCAAGAGTCGACTCTTAGAGGAATGCAAGACTAAAAGTCAGAGAGCCAACTTCGGTCTCTGAGAGCCGAGTCGACTCCCGCAAAGTCCGAGTCGACTCCGAGGCAGTTCAACTCCAACGACAGAAGAGCAGTTTTTCGGTCTCTGAGAGCCGAGTCGACTCCCGCAAAGTCCGAGTCGACTCCGAGGCAGTTCAACTCCAAAAACAGAAGACCAGTTTCTCAAGCTCTGAGAGCCGAGTCGACTCCAAGAGAATCCGAGTCGACTCGAGAAAGTAAACCCGAAAGAAAGATCTCTGGATTCCCAAAACAGAGTCGTCTCCTGATGGCAGAGTCATCTCCGGATATTGGCGAGTCGACTCCAAGTTTGGCCGAGTCGACTGCAGAACGGGACAGCACTTTATTTCAAATTTCGAACAGTAGGCGAGTCGTCTCCAGTAAAGCATGAGTCGACTCCAGCAACAGCCGAGTCGACTCCAGATCGAGCGAATCAACTCCGATCCCAACGGACACTGTGTCAGAAATTGCAGATTGTGCAGAACGGCTCTAAAAGTGTGTCTAACGGCTAGTTTTCAATGGGGATTGCTTAAATAGCCAGATTGAACAGTAATACTCAAGAAGGAAGAGACTCCATTTAAAGCAAAAGGGATTTCCACCTACAAAAGCCTCTCTAGAGTAAATACAAGAAAAAGAAGGAAGAAGTGCATTGAAGTCCATCCTCCAAACGTCTTCCTCGCATTCAAGGCTCCTCATCTGACAGCAAATCTTCATCCCACTCAAGAGGAGATTGCAGAGCTCGAGAAGCCCCCCCTTCCTCACATCCAAAAATCTGTTTGAGGGCTTCTAACTCTTCTTTGGTTATATTGTTTATATTTGCTTTTCAAGAAGCTATCCCTGTATTCTTTACAAACTGTTTTCTTGTTACTTGATTCAATCAGGGGATTGAATCAAGGGAGTTGAGGTTTGTTGGTGAGCCAAAGTCAAAACCAACGGTGTAAGGGTTTGATTGTGATCCTAGGAAAACAATCGGGTGGTTCTAGTCGGTGAGCCTGTGAAAACCGACCGAGTTCGTTGTGATCTTGTAAAACAACAAGTTGGGTTGTGAGCTTGTAAAACAACCGGCTGTAATCCGAGGGATTATAGTGAACTCTCAAGTGAAGCTTGGGGAGTGGACGTAGGAGCAAGGGTTAGCTCCGAACCACTATAAAATCTCTTGTGTGTGATTGTTTCATTGTCTCTTCCATTCTCTTCATTCACTGCATATAGTAAACTAATTAATCCACTTGCATTAAGGTTTAATTAGTTACTCACAAAGTTTTTAATTGCAATAATTACTTAAAACCCAATTCACCCCCCCCCCTCTTGGGTTGTCTTTTTGGGCAACACTCATGGCTGAATGGAGTGAAAGTGAGGAGTCAAGTTCGGAAGAGGAAGATCAACAAGAGACGATCCAAATCTGTTACATGGCCAATGACGATGAGGTAGATTCTGAACTTGAATGTGATTTTTCAGTAGAAGAGTTACATGATGCATTTTTAGAACTGATGGAAGAACACAAGAAGCTAACCAATAAAAATAAAGTTCTAAAAGATGAAAATCAATCTCTTATCAAAGATAAGCTGAAACTATCTAATGACTATGAAACATTGAGTAGGAGGTTCACAAATGAAACCAAAAATCTAGTTGCTGAAAATGTCAAGCTAAAAGAAGATGCAGAAAAATACAAATCCTTAGTCGACAAGTTTACACTTAGTTCAACTAAATTAAATATGATCCTTGATAGTCAAAAAGCTGTATATGATAAGGCTGGTTTGGGATATAAAACATATAGGAAGCAAAAATACTTAAAGAACATATTTGTGAAAGCTAAAACTGAAAATATAACTTATCATTGCTGCAATAAAGTAGGACACAAAGCATATGAATGCAATTTTAGAAAGCCTAGCTATAACAAATTGAGTGATAAGAGTAAGCTAAAGTCCAAAAAAATTTGAATTTCAAAAGGAACATCAAATACTAACTTTAAAGGACCCAACATGGTTTGGGTACCTAAAGCACATTTTTAACTTTGATTGAAGGAGTGTCTTACAGCTAATAAGAGGGATAAACGATGGTATCTAGATAGCGGCTGTTCAAGACACATGACAGGTGACATAGAACAATTTGTCACCTTGGAATCTAAGGAGGGTGGAGTGGTAACCTATGGAGACAAGGAAAAAGGACTTATCATTGGAAAGGGTAAAATCGATACTACTCCATCCACATTTATAGAAAATATGTTATTAGTTAATGGTCTGAAACATAACTTGCTTAGCATAAGTCAATTTTGTGATAAAGGTCTTAAAGTCACATTTGAATCTTCAGTATGCGTAATTGCAAATCCTAAAGACAATAGCATTGTACTTATGAGACATAGTTATGAAAATATTTATATGGTAGATCTTCATGATTTAGGCAAGAAAAATGGATTATGCTTAATTACTAATGAAGAGAGGAAAAGTGAAACAAGTTGGCTTGGCACCGTAGACTAGGACATGCTAATATGGACTTAATATCAAAACTAGTCAAGAAAGATCTGATAAAAGATGTGCCAAAATTAATCTTTGAAAAAGACAAAATCTGTGGACCATGCTCATTGGAAAAACAAACAAAATAATCCTTCAAATCAAAGAATATAGTATCAACCACTAGGCCCTTTGAATTCATACACATGGATCTATTTGGGCCTACTAGAACTGCAAGTCTAGGAGGGAAAAAGTATGGACTAGTTATAGTAGATGATCTCTCAAGATATACATGGGTTTCATTTCTTGTACATAAGAATGAAGCATTTTCAGCATTCTTGAAATATTATAAAAATATTATAACTGAAAAGAAGCTCACCTTAATTGCAATTCGAAGTGATCATGGAACTGAATTTGAAAATCAACACTTTGAAGAATTTTGTAATGAAAATGGTATCTCCCATCAATTTTCAGCACCTAGAACGCCTCAACAAAATAGAATTGTTGAAAGAAAAAATAGGACCTTAGTAGAAATGGCACGCACGATGTTGTATGAGTCAAATCTTCTAAAGTACTTTTGGGCTGAAGCTGTAAGCACTGCTTGCCATATTTTAAATCATATTTTAATATGACCTATAACCAAGAAAACTCCTTATGAACTTTGGAAGAATAAGAAGCCAACTGTTAAATATCTTAGAGTATTTGGATGTAGATATTTCATTTTAAACAATAGCAAGGAGGATCTAAGTAAATTTGATGCCAAGTCAGATGAAGGTATCTTCTTAGGATACTCTACATCTAGCGGGGCATACAGAATGTTCAACAAAAGAACTTTTGTAGTTGAAGAGTCAATTAATATCATTTTTGATAAGTCTGATAGTGAGTCTCCTAGGAGAGAAAATACTTTTGATGATGATGCAGGAATTATTGATTTTGAAAAATTGAATCTTGATGACATGCCAAATCAAGAAAATGAAGATGATCGCGTGCCACCACAATCTCAAGACTTGCCAAAGGAATGGAGGTACGCACATGGACACCCTAAAAACTTAATCATTGGCGATCCATCTCAAGGAGTAAGAACTCGATCCTCTCTTAGAAATTTAAATGACTATCTTACTTTTGTTTCACAAATAGAACCTAAGACTTATGAAGAAGCTGAAAATGACATAAATTGGATTAATGCTATGCAAGAAGAATTAAATCAATTTAAAAGAAGCAATGTTTGGACATTAACTGAGAGACCAAAGCATAATTCTGTAATTGGTACAAAATGGATTTTTAGAAATAAATTAGATGAAAATGGGGTTGTTTTAAGAAATAAAGCTAGACTTGTAGCTAAAGGATACAATCAAGAAAAAGGGATAGATTTTGAAGAAACATTTGCTCCCGTGGCCAGATTAGAAGCTATTAGATTACTTCTAGCTTTTGCATGCTTCATGAATTTCAAATTGCATCAAATGGATATAAAAAGTGCCTTCTTAAATGGTTATATAGAGGAGAAAGTATATGTAGAGCAACCTCCTGGTTTTGAGAATCATGAATTGCCAAATCATGTGTTTAGATTACATAAGGCATTATATGGATTGAAACAAGCATCTAGGGCTTGGTATGATCAACTAAGCAAATTTCTGCTAAATAATGATTTCAGTAGAGGAAATGTAGATAAAATACTTTTTCTCAAAAAAAAAGACAAAAATTTGCTAGTAGTACAAATATATGTAGATGACATAATCTTTGGTGCCACTAATGATAATCTTTGCAAAGAGTTTGCTAAATTAATGCAAGAAGAATTCGAGATGAGGATGATGGGAGAACTAAATTTCTTTCTCGGATTACAAATCAACCAAACTAAGGAGGGCATCTTTATTCATCAAACTAAGTACACAAAGAAAATACTAAAGAAGTTTGGGAATGAAAATCACAAGGGGATAGGCACTCCTATGAACCCCACTAGTAAACTAGACAAAGATGAAAAAGAAAAAAGAATAGATATGAAGCCCTATAAAGGATTAATTGGATCTTTGCTTTACCTAACTGCTAGTAAGCCAGACATAGTATTTAGTGTAGGAATATGTGCTAGATACCAATCAGATCCTAAGGAGTCACATCTAAGTGCTGTCAAAAGAATCCTTAGATATTTAAGAGGAACCACAAACATAAAATTATGGTACTCAAGAGACTCCTGTCTAAATCTGCTTGCATATTCTGATGCAGATTTTGCTGGATGCAAATTAGATAGGAAGAATACTAGTGGAACATGTCAATTCTTAAGAAATAACTTAGTATCATGGTTTAGCAAAAAGCAGAATTCAGTAGCATTGTCAATGGCTGAGGCCGAATATATAGCTGCCGGGAGTTGCTATGCTCAAGTATTATGGCTCAAGCAACAACTAGAGGACTACGGTATTAAACTAGATAACATCCCTATAAAGTGCGATAACACTAGTGCCATTAACCTTACCAAAAATCCGGTTCAGCACTCTAAAGCCAAACATATTGAAATAAGGTATCATTTCATTAGAGATCATGTACAAAATGGAAATGTATGTATTGAACATGTATGTACCGAGAAACAATTAGCTGACATATTCACAAAACCTCTAAGTGAAGATAGATTATGTATGCTTAGGAGGGAATTGGTATATGTGATCCCTTTGATTGAAAACAAATGAGGAGAACAAGTTGTCACGTGATACTCTCCTCCCATTTTGAAAAACCCATGAAACATTAGTCAAATTAATTATTTATAGACTCCTTACTCATATATCAATGTCCCACAAAGATTTGGTAAGGATTGGAAGAAAGGAAGAATTAATTTTTTTTTTTGAGTCTGAACTGGGGCCGACCCGAGCTAGAATGGGGTCGACCCCATGTTGAGTCGACCCAAGAAAAATCTGGGGTCGACCTAACGACGGGACCCCACTTTTAAAAAGAGGACCCGTGAGCTATTTTAGGGCATTGTTTCATCTTGTTCTCTTCCTAAAATCCTATTTTCCACTTTCCAATCTCTTCCAATCACCTCCAAACAGTAGAAGATTGCTTCCCCAAGCCGTTGGATCAAAACCAAAGGAAGCATTTGGTGAAAATGGGACCCAAGCGAGCCGTTGCTAAGAGATCCGGAAGAGTTACACGGCCAACCCTTGTAGATACACATGCTAGAGATTCTTCTACAGTGCCCCCACAAGGTGAGACACGTGTAGAGCCTCCTCCTCCTCCTTCCCCTTCAGTTCAACTTGCAAAATATGCCGGAAGACCGGTAACCACGGGAAAAAGGATCCACTCCGAATTTTTGGATCAAGAAGGGTTCCGTTTGGAGGATTGGATTCGAAGGCAAGGATGGGAGTATCTTTGCTCCCTAGACTTGGTGACCTACCCGGGCTTGGTTCGTGAGTTCTATGCCTTCCTAAAAGTTAGAATGGGAGGGCTTGTATCCGAAGTCCGAGGAGTGAGGGTTAGGGTCTCGGAAGAAAGTTTGAGTGAGTTGCTTCATCTTCCCTGCGAAGGTGCAACTCCAGAAAGACCGAAAAGCAAGTTGAGAGCTCTACAGTTGATTTTTGAGAGAGATGATTTTGACTACTCCAAAAATGTGATAGCTAGCTCTCTATCAGCTGAGATGAGGTTGTTGCACAACTTCATAGGTCGGATTTTGTTTCCAAAAAGTGGAAGATTTGATCACATATCTGAGCGAGATTTGGTCATTATGGAGCATGTCATTCAGGGCATTCCCCTAAATCTTCTAGTTATGATGATCAGGCAGATGAGAGAGGCCATTAGCAAATCGAGAGTTTCCTTGCCCTATGGTATGATACTCATCCTGATATTCTGACAGCATGACATATATGTGGAGGGAGAGATATCCAGGCATCTATTATTCACTGACACTTACACTGCACGGTCCCTAGTTCGCATGGGTTATGAGAAGGTGAACGGGCAGTGGGTGCGTGGAGGAGCAGGGATACATGCACCAGAGGATGATGCGCCAGAGATTGGAGACTCTGTCCCTGAGTATGAGATACCTGCGGATCATCCTACAGCACCTTCAGAGGCTGGACCTTCGTCATCCGTACCTACGGGATGTACAGAGGAGTTTTGGAGTAGGATGACTAAGCTTGTGTCAGCTCAGGTGAGAACTCTCTCTGATGGGATGATGAGCAGGATAGATATTATGACTGCTGAGATTAGAGATCTCAGAGACCAGGTTGGAGCATTACATAGAGAGAGAGGCTCATGGTCCATCTGTGCCCCGAGCAGCTGAGTCGGAGGTTTCGGCACAGAGTCATCCAGCTCACCGAGGTCCACGCCAGACTCAGTCCCTTTTCTAATTTCAATATAAGTATCAATCTGTTTATACTCAATGTTTTGTAATCATCAAAAAGGAGGAGATTGAGGATGATAGTGTTATTTTGATGATTAACACAACCATTGAGGAAATATCTAATTAGTTCTATAAGTTATCGTGATACATCACTACTGAGTTCGACACTCTCAATACACTAGAAGAATGAGATCAAGATGTCTTTCAATGATTAATAATGAGATAAAATTTGTGATAGAAAAGGGATAGAAAATTCTAAATTCTAATTTAGCAAAGTTTCAAGTGAAATGTACTCTTAAGGGCAAAATAGTAATTTTAATTATTAAGAGTATGTAGCACTACCATGGCTTACATTCAAAACTGCTTGAAATATATTTCATTGATTGTATGGATGAGTCTAACCTTAAGATGCAGCAAAGTGTGGAATGAGTCGACCCCAACATAGGTGGAGTCGACCCTGGCACATCATGGAACCATCAGGCACATCTCTGCAAAAATGGCACGGATGAATAATAGTGGAGTCGACCCCAAGTATGCTTGAGTCGACCCCAGCAGCGGAGCCGACCCTAAAGAACCTTGAGTCGACCCCAGCTTCAAGCCTCAAGAAAATAAGTCTCTGAAATTCACTGAGAGGGCCGACCCCAACTTTCCTTGAGCCGACCACAGATGGAGCCGACTCCAGGAATGCTTGAGTCGACCCCAATAGAGTCGACCCTAACTGAACATGAGTCGACCCCAAGGCTATGTCGTTCAAAACTGTCTCTGGAATCCTTGAGAGGGTCGACCCCAATGAAACTTGAATCGATCCCACTGTGGCTTGAGTCGACCCCAAAAGGAGTTGAGTCGACCCCAGTGAAAAACAGCTGAAATATAAGGTTCTGTGATTCCTGAGAGGACCGACCCTGCTGTAGCAGGAGTCGACCCCAGCGAAAGTTGGGTCGACCCTAGTGGAAGTTGAGTCGACCCCAAGTATGATGAACAGTGGTTTGAGTTGACCCCAGAAAAGTTTGGATCGACCCCAGCACGGACAGAAGCATAACGGCTAGTTCTGCAGAAGTACCTTTTGACCTCCCAACAGCTAGTAACGGCTAGTTTTTGAAATCTAACCAATAGGGGGTGACCAATAGATAAGGGAAAGTATTTAAAGTGATACTATTCATCAGAGGAGACATCCTTTTGCAAAATATCAAAGCTCATTCAAGAAAGAAAAAGCCCTAGCATTCTTCATTCAAGTGCTTCATTCAAAGAGCCAAAAGAAAGTGGTTGAGCAGATTTTGAGAGACATTAAGAGCTCCACCAACCCTTGAAGAGTGAAGCAATCTGGACAAAGAAGAGCAAAGTCTTATCAAAGCGATAACTATATTCTAAACTCTTCTTTGTAGTTCATAATTGTTATATTTGCTCATTTAGGAGTTTTAACTTTCTTCTTCTTAATCACCTTGTAAGGTTTGTTGGTGAGCCCGTAAAACCAACGGTATAGGTTTGTTGGTGAACCCGTAAAACTAACGGTGAAGGTTTGTTGGTGAGCCCGTAAAACCAACATAGGTTTTTGGTGATCCCGAAAAATCAAAGTATAAAGGTTTTTGGATTGTGAGCCCGAAAAACAATCCAACTGTAATCCGTGGGATTATAGTGAATTCCCAAGGCGACGCTTGGGAAGTGGACGTAAGTGCTTAGGAGAGCACCGAACCACTATACTTCTTGTATATTTGCTTTGTGTTTCTTTCCATTTCCACTACACGTACTTAATTAGTATTAACTAAGCAATTCAATCTCCTAATAATTTAATTAGAAAGTCAAAAATTTAGAAGAACCAATTCACCCCCCCCCCCCCTTCTTGGCTTGTCACTTTGGGCAACACAAATCAATATAGTGACTTCCGGTGCCGGCTCCTCTGAGACTGCTTTCAGGTCTGTTTCCTTCACTCCTGAAGTTAACATGACTTTACAAGCACTTGATTGGTGGATTGATACTGGAGCTGGTATTCACATTTGTTCAGATCGCTTCTATTTTTCTTCTTACCGGATCTCAAGTGGAGAAGCTGTGATCGTGGCAAACAGCTCAGAGGCGCGTGTGCTAGGAGTCGGACGTGTAGACTTAAAGCTTATTTCTGAAAAAGTTCTATCCCTACACGGCATCCAACATATTTCGATCATTAGAAGAAACCTAATTAGTGGTTTCTTGCTTGTCCAGCAAGGCTATCGTCTTATTTTTGAGTCCAATAAAGTTGTAATTTCTCATGGTATAATATTTTTTTAAAAACGATTCCTTAGTGAAGGATTGTTTAAGTTAAATATAATAGTTCCTTCAATAAATAAAAATTCTTTGATCATGAATATAGAACCTCCTTCTATTTGGTATGGTAGATTAGGTCATGTAAATTATAAAACAATTAAGCAACTAATGAACTTAAATTTAATACCAAAAAGTGATCTTAAAAACTATGAGAAATGTGAAATTTGTGTAGAAGTCAAACTTCCTAGGAAGCCTTTTAAATCTATTAATAGGAATCCAAATTTATTAGAGTTGATCCATAGTGATATTTGTGACTCTGGTAGATTCTCTAGGGGAGGTAACAGATACTTTGTGACCTTCATAGATGATCTGTCCAAGTTCTGTTACATCTACCTAATTAAGACCAAGGATGAGGTACTCAGCAAATTTAATATTTTTAAGATCGAAGCTGAGAACCAATAAGAAAAGAAAATTAAAATTCTTAGATCAGATCAGGGAGGTGAATATACATCTAATGAGATAACACAATTTTGTGAAGATCATGGAATCGTTCATGAAGTGACTGCTTCCTATTCTTCCTAATTAAATGGAGTAGCAGAAAAAAAGAATATGACTTTAATGGATATGGTTAACTCAATGATTAGAAGCTCAGGAGTACCAAAAAATTTGTGGGGAGAAGCTCTAGTTTAAGCCTGTTATATGCTCAATAGGATTTCCTCCAAAAATAATGATCTAACCCCATATGAAGTTTGAAAATATGAAAAACCTAATCTTAGCTATTTAAAAGTGTGGGGGTGCTTGGCAAAAGTAAAAATACCTAATTTTAAGAGAGAAAATAGAGCCCAAAATAGTGGATGCCATATTCATAGGATATGCAGCCAATAGTAATGCCAATAGATTTTTGGTAATTAATTCAGAAGAAAATGATATTAGTAACAACACTATTATAGAAGCCAGAGATGCACCATATTTTGAAGACACCTTTTTACTTAGGGCTAGAGTAGATAGTGGTATAGCTAGTAGTTCTAGTAGAATAAGGACAAGAGAAATAGAAGTAGAAGCAGAACCTAGGGGAGTAAGAGATCCAAGGTAGAGAAAACTTTTGAAAATGACTTCTATACCTTTCTTATAGAGGACTCTCCAACTACTTTTGAGGATGCAATGAAATCTTTGGATTCATCCTTTTGGAGAGAAGCTATGGATAATGAGATGCAGTAAATTATCCAAAATCATACTTGAGAACTGACTGATCTTTCTTCTGGCTGTAAAAGTGCAAATGGATTTTTAAGAAGAAACTTAGGCTTGATAGCTCTATAGATAAATTTAAGGCTAGATTGGTTGCCAAGAATTTTATACAGAGACTTGGGGTAGATTTCTTTGATGTTTATGCACCTGTAGCTAGGATTACTACTATTAGGGTCCTGATAGCATTAGCCTCCATCCATAAATTAGTGATTCATCAGATAGATATGAAAACAACTTTTTAAATGGAGACTTAAATGAAAAAATTTATATAGATTAGCCTTAGGGATTTATAATTCTAGGCCAAGAAAAGAATGTTTATAGATTAATCAGATCTCTCTATGGTCTTAAACAAGCACCCAAGCAATGACACTTGAAATTTGATGAAAACATACTGACATTTGGATTCGAAATCAATAGTACAAACGAATGTGTATACCATAAGAGAGTTGAAAATAAATTTATGATCTTGTGCCTCTATGTAGATGATATACTGGATTTTTGGATAGATTTTCAGATAATTGATGAAGTAAAGCAATTCTTAAGTCATAAGTTTGATATGAAAGACTTGGGACAAGCTGACTTAATTTTAAATATCAAAATAATTAGAAGTGCAAATAGTATTAAGTTATCCCAAGGTCATTATGTTAACAATATTCTTAATAAATTTAATTATACCGATTGTCAGCCTGTCTCTACTCTTTTTGATCCCTCTACACACCTTAAGAAGAACTTAGGAACTTCTGTCCTTCAAGGCTTATATGCTCAAATTATAGGCTCACTAGGATTCCTAGCAAATTACACCAGGCCAGACATAGCATATGTTGTGAATAGACTTAGCAGATATACTGTTAATCTAAATAGAGATTACTGGACAGCGTTAGAGAGGATCCTTAGGTATCTTACGGGTACTAAGTTCTATAGTTTGCACTTTAGTGGGTTTTCTGCTGTTCTGAAAGGCTATAGTGATACCAACTGGATCAGAGATACCTTAGATGTTAAATCCACCATAGGATATGCCTTTCTCATAGGAAGTGCTACTGATGAGAGCACAAAAGTGCGTTATACACGTTGCTTAAATTAATTTTATTGCTAACAAATAATGATAAAAGGGCTGCATTAATTTTATATTTTATTTGGCACAGATTATCGTAAAACAGAGTTTAAATGTACATTTGGTTGACTTCAAGCCTGATTACACTGGAATAGAATTGAACCTGGTCAAGCACATTTGCACCCGAGGGACACATGGCAGCCATCCGGAGGCAGCACAAGATGGATCCACTAAGGGTCGAATTTCATCATCCGGGAGGATCTAAAAGCCCGCAACGGATTTGTGATTTGATCTCCCGCAACCCCTCATCCAGATCCCGCGATCAAGGCCCTCATCTTCCGCCCGTTTAAGGCGCTTCCCAGCTTCCTCCTTCCGCTTGCGACTCCGTATCCCAGCGCCCGTGAAGCTTCCCAGCAAGCCGTCCGCTCACCCTGCGCCTCACACGCTCCAGCCCAGCTACCGCGATCGCGATCCGTCCCGGGTAGCCGTGAAACGTCCCAAGCCGTCCGTGATCAACGCCCAGCCATCCGCCCACCTCATCCGCCTGCGTCCGTCCGCCTCCCAGCAGCATCCGCGCGTCGTCCTCAACCGCGATCGGCTCCCTTGCTTCCGGATTCGCATCTCAGCCATCCCAGCCGTCCATGATGCTCCGGGGTTCACGATCAGCCTTCCTCCCGGCCGAGATTAGCGTTCAGTCCTCCTTCATCAACATCCCGCGATCCACGTTTGAAATTCATTCTGGTCCGCCCATCTCCACCACGTGCGCAGTGGGGGGATGCTATCTATATAGCTCTCCATCGGCTGGGAGCTAAAACAGGGGGGGATTGGGGAAAAACAGGGGGGCCATCGAAGAAAGGGAGAAGAGAGCTGCCGGCCTCTTGGTTTCAAACGAAAAAAAAAGAAAGAAAGGAAACAGGGGAGGCCCTGTTTCCGAAAATAAAAAGAAGAAAAAAATAGAGAGTGAGAGAGGGAGGGATGTTGATGTTTGTAATGGCTTGCTAATTCCGTTGGCAAAGGGTGATGGATGAATCCTTGTCATGTTGCTTTCATCAAGTATACTCTAAACTTTTATTCTAATTGTTTTATATCCATTGGTATGTTTTGAATTCTTGAATATTTATTTATTAGATAGATCTTTTATGGTTTATATATATATTGATGCATGGATTGTTTCGATGTTTGATTTGTCGTAGATGTAACCGGCACGATAAATACTTAGATGTTGAATTCATATTTTCAGATTGTATACTCCATGATTAGAACTACTCTATCATATTAATCTTTAATCAAGAATCGCCGAGTTTATTTATTGAAAGTAATATTGTCAACGAGGATTCCGGATCCCAGCCTTCTCTATATTTTTGAACTTTGTTTAATTATCTATTAATCCTCTGCTTTTAACTTTTGAAAATCAACTGAAGATTACATCTAAAAATTATGCTAATAATCTTTAGATCGTTCCCTGAGGAATCGACCTCGGACTTCCGAGTTATATTACTTGTGCGAATCTCCTGCACTTGGGAGAGCAATTTTATTTTTACACCAAGTTTTTGGCGCCGTTGCCGGGGAACGGCTGAGTTATTAGTATAATTTTAGATTTAATTTTTACCTTAGTAGTTAGTATTTTTCTTTTGAAAAAAAAATTACTACTATTTTTAATTCACTGCACAGTCTGCATCAAACTCTGATATCATAGAAATTAGCCGTCTGATTGGACTCAAATTTGGTCAGCTGGTGCAAGACATATTTTTCAATAATCTGAACGGTCTGATTGACATTCTGAGACTAATACGAAACCTTGCTGCTTTATGCTTTGAATTTTCTGCATTTAAATTTTTTAGAATAAGAAATTTATTGTTATCATATCTTATTAACCCTTGTTGATAATTGAAAATTGAAAAAAAATAATTTTAAGAAAAGATCAAGTGTGATCATTCAAAATTAGAAAAAGAGGGAAAACCTAAAATTTTAAAAATTTTAAATTTCAAATTTCAAATTTCAAATTTCAGACTTCAACTCATAAATTTTTTTAAAAAAAATAAATAAATAATTTGCTTGATCACCTATTCAATAAAATTTAATGTCATGTCATAAAACATTAAAAAAAAAAATCTCTTGATTGTTGCATATAGTATAAGGCATCAGCATAAAATATTTTAAGGGCAAAACCCATTTAAAAAGATAAGGTCGGGATTTCATCACTCGTCCTTAGCCCAAAAATTACCCCAATGCATAAATATCCTAAGCTTAACTAAAATCAACTAGACGTTGGCCCCTAAGGACATTCGAGCTCAATAGGACGAAGACCACCGAAAGTTGCACCAATTTCGCTCTGTGGCTTAGTTGATGTCTAGGCAAGCTTTGTCCCTATAAGGAAGACAGTTCATCTGTTCGAGGCAAGTGGGTTTTAAGTGGGACCTTTGCGAACGCATCGTGACCCCTCCACTTACCTGGGAGCTTACCTGGTCAACTCGGTTCATTAGACCGGATTGGAGGCTTAGGTGTCCTCTTCAAACCAGTTAGGAGCTGTCTAGAAATTTAAGAAAAAACATTAGAAATTGAGGTGTAATGTTTTGTTGCATGTTTGATTGTGAATAGATTTTTATTTTAGGGTGTCATTTTAGGGTATCTTTAGTTGGTACTTATATTTATTTTTATTTAAAAAAAAAGAGAGAGGGAATTATTTTGCATGCTAAAGTGGAATAGGGACGACACCGGTCGATTAAGTCGTACAACTTTAGATCATCCCTTAGGACATACCCCTGAAATTCCTTCTCAATATCTCACACCTTGTGAGATGGCTGATTTAAATGAAGATGCGGGAAGCCACCACGATCGAGAACGTGAACCCCATGTTATGACCCTAAGACAATATCTACAACCGGCTAGGACTAGTCAGCCTTCATGCATAATTTTTCCTGATAATGTAGGACATTTTGACATCAAACTCGGGATAATTCAATTGCTGCCCAAGTTCCACGGGTTAGAGTCCGAGAGTCCGTATCTTCATTTAAAAGATTTTGAAGAATTGAGCATTACATTTAGAGTGCCGAACGTCACCGAGGATGTCCTCAAGCTGACATTGTTTCCTTTCTCTCTAAAAGATAAGGCCAAAACATGGCTAAACTCGTTGCGACCTAGATCAATAAGAACTTGGCAAGATATGCAGAGAGAATTTTTGAAGAAGTTCTTTCCCACACAAAGGACCAACTTTTTAAAAAGACATATTAGCAATTTCCAACAAAAAGATAATGAAACATTTTATGAATGTTAGGAAAGATTTAAAGACCTTCTTCTCTCATGCCCTCATCACGGGTTCGAAACTTGGAGAACCATTAGCTTCTTTTATGAAGGTTTATCGCCACAGTTGAAACAGTTTGTAGAGACCATGTGCAATGGTAGATTTTTAGAAAAACAACCTGATGAGGCATGGGAATATTTGGATTCCCTTGCTGAGACTGCCCAACTTTGGGATAATAGGGACAGAAACAACAAGTCTTTGCCTAAGCCTACTAGCTCTGTACAGGGAGGCCTTTACAACCTCAGAACTGAGGATGATCTTCATGCTAAAATGGCTGCCCTCACTAGGAAGGTAGAAGAAATTGAGCTTAGGAAGGTTGAGCCTGTCAAGACTATAGAGCTTAGAAACGAGTGTTGTGGTATCTGCGATATGTCGGGTCATACCACTACAGATTGCCCCACCATACCGGCATTCAAGGAAGTCTTGCACGATCAAGCAAATGCTATGAACTCCTACCAAAAGCCTTATAACGATCCATACTCGAATACCTATAACCCTGGTTGGAAGAATCATCCAAACTTTAGGTGGAGAAACGATCATCCTCAACAGTCACACCATTCAGCTCCTCCACCTGCACATCCTACTTATGCACCATCACCTTCTCAAAAGCCAAATATCGAGGATACCTTGCAATCCATACAAACTTTTCTACAAGATCAAGCTAATATCAATGCTCAAAATACTCGAAATTTTGAAGACATAAGGAACCAATTGTCAATGTTGACTACCGTCCTAAGTACCTAAGAGAAGGGTAAGCTTCCAGCTCAACCCCAAGCTAACCCACAAGTGCACGGTAGTAATAATACGGCTCCTTCTAGTTCGCATACAGAGCATGCAAAGAGCATCATGACTTTGCGTAATGGGAAAGTCATTGATCAAACCGTCCCATTGAGACCGCAGGTCACTTCTAATTCTGATGCTCCCAAAGTTGATGAAAGGGACAAAGAAGAAGTTGAGGTCCCAACTTCTACTAAGAAAGTTGAATGTCCTTTTCCTCCACCTTTTCCACAACGGTTAAAGCCGTTGCAAAAGCTCGAACCTAATTCTGAAATTTTTGAGCTTTTTAAACAAGTAAAGATCAACATACCTCTTCTTGATGCAATCAAACAAGTACCCTCATATGCCAAATTTTTGAAGAACTTGTGTACTGTTAAGCGTCGATTAAATGTTAAGAAGAAGGCATTTTTAACTGAAAATGTGAGTGCTATTTTGCAGCACAATATTCTCCCTAAATATAAAGATCCAGGTTGCCCAACCATCTCATGCATCATAGGCAACTTTAGGATAGAGCGAGCATTGTTAGATTTAGGGGCGAGTGTGAATTTGTTGCCATATTCTGTATATGAGCAACTTGGTTTAGGTGAGTTGAAGCCAACCTCCGTCACTTTGCAATTAGCTGACAGGTCTGTTAAAATTCCAAGGGAGATTATCGAGGATGTATTATTCCAAGTAGACAAGTTCTACTTTCCTGTCGATTTTATTGTATTGGACACGCATCCGGCTTCGAACTCACAGTCTCAGATTCCGGTCATTTTAGGACGTCCATTCCTTGCAACTTCTAATGCATTGATTAATTGTAGGAATGGTGTCATGAAGCTTTTTTTTGGTAACATGACCTTAGAATTGAACATTTTTAATGTGTGCAAACAACCCAATGATCTCGAAGAGAGTAAGGAGGTTGATTGGGTTGAAACCATCGCAGAAGATTATTTGTTAGCTAAAGCAATTAACGACCCATTCAATGATAGCTTAATTGATTGGTGTCCTAATGGAACCAATGATGATGATTTGTCAGTCACACCTATTGTGGATAATCTGGATATCAAGATGGTCAATGGGTGGAGACCAAAAGAAGAAGAATTTGAGAGATTGTCGCCTCGAGAGGTGAAAATAGTACCATCCCATGAGCAAGCACCCAAGCTCGAATTGAAACCCTTACCAAAGGAACTTAAGTATGCTTTTCTTGGACCCGAAGATACTTTTCCTGTAATCATCTCGTCTGGACTTGATCATACCCAAGAAAGAAAATTAATAGATGTTTTAAAAAATCATAAAAGAGCCTTAGGGTGGTCTATTGCCAATTTGAAGGGAATTAGCCCCTTAATTTGCACGCACCGGATATATTTGGAGGATAATGCCAAAACCACAAGGCAAATGCAACGAAGGTTAAATCCTACAATGAGAGATGTGGTTAAGGCAGAAGTTCTCAAGTTGCTTGACATGGGTATTATTTACCCAATTTCCGACAGCAAGTGGGTAAGCCCTACTCAAGTCGTTCCTAAGAAATCGGGTTTGACGGTAGTAGAAAATGAACAAGGTGAACTAGTTCCAACTCGTGTCCCGACGAGTTGGCGCATGTGTGTTGACTACCGAAAGCTGAATTTGGTCACACGAAAGGATCACTTTCCTCTACCCTTCCTAGACCAAGTATTGGAGAGGGTTGCAGGGCATGATTTCTATTATTTTCTCGATGGCTATTCGGGATATTATCAAATTGAAATTTCACCGGAAGATCAAGAGAAGACTACCTTCACTTGTCCTTTTGGCACATTTGCTTTCCGATGAATGCCATTCGGGTTGTGTAATGCACCTGCAACATTCCAAAGATGCATGCTCAGCATCTTTGAAGACATGAACGAGAAATTTTTGGAAGTGTTCATGGACGACTTCTCCGTTTTTGGCGACACATTTGATGATTGCCTGTCACATTTACAAGCTGTCTTAGCTCGATGTATGGAAAAGAATTTGATACTGAATTGGGAGAAATGCCACTTCATGGTGCCAAGGGGAATTGTCTTAGGACATATTGTTTCATCGAAGGGCATGGAAGTAGATAGAGCTAAGACTGATTTAATTGCTAAGCTACCTGCACCCAAGACGGTTAGAGATGTTAGATCATTTTTGGGTCACGCCGGATTTTATAGGAGGTTCATCAAGGACTTTAGTGTCATATCTCGACCATTATGTAATCTCCTATCCCTTGATACACCGTTCAATTGGACTGAAACCTGTCAGGAGGCATTCGAAAAGTTGAAGTCTATGCTTAGCACTGCACCCATCGTGCGACCACCCGATTGGTCATTACCTTTTGAGATTATGTGCGACGCTAGCGACTATGCAATAGGAGCTGTCCTAGGACAACGCAAGGATAATAAGCCATATGTCATTTACTATGCAAGCAAAACCTTAAACGATGCTCAAATGAATTACACTACCACCGAGAAGGAATTGCTTGCAGTAGTATTTGCCTTAGATAAATTTCGCTCTTATATCCTTGGTGCTCCTATTGTTATCTTCACGGACCATGCGGCACTGAAATATTTGTTGGATAAGAAAGAGGCAAAACCACACTTAATACGATGGATACTTCTACTCCAAGAATTTGACATCACTATCAAAGATAAAAAAGGAGCAGAGAATGTGGTTGCTGACCATTTATCACGATTAGTTTTTCATGATTCAGTGCCACAGTTTTCCATCAAGGACTCATTCCCTGAAGAGCAGTTGTTTGCACTTTCTAGTATACCATGGTATGCAGATATTGTAAATTTTCTTGTTACAAGCCGGATGCCGGAGCATTGGGGGTCGATAGATAGAAAAATTTTCTTGCGCGAAGTAAAGAATATTACTATGACGAACCCTATTTGTTTAAATATTGCAATGATCAAATCTTTAGACGATGCATACCGGATCATGATATACAAAGCGTACTTTCTTTCTGCCACACTGATGCTTGCGGTGGACACTTTGCCTCTAAGAAAACTGTTGCAAAAGTTTTGCAATGTGGTTTCTATTAGCCCACTATGTTCAAAGATGCCCACGAGTTCTGCAGGACATATGATCCATGTCAACGTATTGGAAGTCTAACTCGTAGGCAAATGATGCCTCTTCAACCCATTACTATTATCGAAATTTTCGATTGTTGGGGCATCGATTTTATGGGCCCATTCCCACCATCTTTTGGATATGAGTACATTTTAGTCGGTGTCGAATATGTGTCCAAATGGGTAGAAGCTGTTGCTTGTAAGACCAATGATCACAAACCCATCCTGAAGTTTTTAAAAGAAAATATTTTTTCACGATTTGGGATGCCTAAGGTCATAATTAGTGATGGTGGAAAACACTTTTGTAATAAGCCTTTTGAGACATTCACTACAAGAAAATACACTTTCAGCGACCACTTTCGGCGACTAAATGAATAGTGGTCGCTGCAAATAAGGTTATCTGCGACCAACATCCTTGTTAGTTACTGAATGACTGTCCTACACCGACTAAATGTATATTTGGTCGCGGAAAATCAAAACCAAGTTGGCGGGGTGGAGGTAAAACGTTTGGCGACTAAAGTTTGGTCGCGGAAAATAAGGCTATCTGCGACCAATATTCTTGTTAGTTACTGAATGACTGTCCTACACCGACTAAATGTATATTTGGTCGCGGAAAATCAAAACCAAGTTGGCGGGGTGGAGGTAAAACGTTTGGCGACTAAAGTTTGGTCGCGGAAAATAAGGCTATCTGCGACCAATATTCTTGTTAGTTACAGAATAATTATCCTATACCGACTAAATGTATATTTGGTCACGGAAATTTTTGGCGACTAAATTTTGGCCCCTAAAGGTTCACCTCCAGTGACTAAAAAAAATTTAGTCGAGAAAAGTATGTATGTAGGGGGTTTGAGAAACCAAACAAACCCTAATTTTCTATTTCTCTACTTTAACTTTTTTTTGGGGTAATTTCTGCTTTATCTTTTTGCCTTCACCCGTCACCTTCACCCATCGCCTTCGCCCGTTCGCTCAGCTCTTCGCCGTCGGCGTCCAAGGTATGTGTCCTCCCTTATTTGATTTAATTAGCAGAGGCCGGGAGGGAGAGGGAGAGGGAGAGGGAGAGGTGGCCGGGGGTCCTCTGTTATTTGATTTAACAGAGGCCGGGAGGGAGAGGGAGAGGAAGAGGGAGAGGTGGTGGTCGTCGGGGGTTGTCGGGAGATTTGGAGGCGAGGCGGGAGAAGAAGAAACCCAGGAGGGCTTCTCCTCCTTGGCCGCCGCCGCAGCCACCGCGGAGAGGTGGGGGTCGTCGGGGCCGGGTCGTCGGGAGGTTTGGAGGCGAAGCGGGAGGGCTTCTCCTCCTTCGCCACCGCCGCAGCCACCACGGAGAGGTGGGGGTCGTTGGGGCCGGGTCGTCGGGAGGTTTGGAGGCGAAGCGGGAGGGCTTCTCCTCCTTCGCCGCCGCCGCTGCCACCGCGGAGTGGTGGGGGTCGTCGGGGCTGAGTTGTCAGGAGATTTGGAGGTGAGGCGGGAGGGCTTCGCCTCCTTCGCCGCCGCAGCCACCGCAGGGCTTCCGGTCAGAGGGATTTGGGTGGAGTAGTTTTGTTTTGGGTGGAGAGAAGAAAGATAGGGGGATTAGAGATGGACCATCGGGAAGAAAGTAGGGGGATTAGAGATGGATTTCTTAGAGGGTGGAGATTCTTAGAGGGTGGGGACCATCACTATTTTGGTTTTGGTCTTGGTTTTCCTTCCCTCACGTTACTCCTTATCCAGCTGGGCCATCGGGAAGAAAGATGGGGATTAGAGATGGACTTCTTAGAGGGTGGAGATTCTTTTAATTGTTTCTACTCCTTTCTGTTTGGGTTGAATGGTTGCCGTGCTGTGAGGTAGCTTGGGTATCGAAGGAGAGATGGGAGATGGGAGATGGGAGATGGGAGATGGTGGGATGGGACTTCTTTTAAATTAATTATTTTTCCATGCTTCTATTTAAGGATTATATTAAACTGAAGAGGCTTCTTGTCTATCATTGTTAGATTCATGCATCTTTGTTGAAATAGTATACTTGACAGCTATCTATTTTCATATCATTTTTTTAACTATTTTATACTTATTAAAATTTATTATTATTATAATAATAAAAAAAGAAAAGGCCTCATTCACTGAATTTGTCTTAGGCCCCCAAATGTATTGGGCCGCCCCTGGTTTTTTGCTGCAACTTTTTTTTGCAGGATACAAAAATAAATCTATAAACTAATCAATCTAACTTGATGAAGTACTTTGTAGGTCAGTCAAAATAGACAAGAGTTGGATGACAATAAAAAATAGAATGAAGAGTAAAGAGTATAGAGAAGGGGTGAAGTCCTTTATTGAATTTGCGGTGGCAAATTTAGGCTCAGCAAATGATATTTGGTGTCCTTGTGTCGAGTGCATGAATGACAAAAAACAAAGCATTCAAGTTGTCAAGATTCATTTGATGTTGAAAGGAATCTCGCCTTCTTACAAGACTTGGGTGCAACATGGAGAATCTGTTCACGTGCATCAATCTTGTGTTTCAAATGATGCTAACTGTGACAATGGTGGAGGTGTTGAGGATAGAATGGCTGGGGATGGCACCGATGATAGGGACGAATTGTCTAATATGCTGGAAGCTGTTTACATGGGCGCTTTCATGAATGACGATATTGACGAATTGCCTAATAACTTGGGGAGGGAGGATGCACAGAATTTTGATAAGTTGTTTGATGATGCTCAACGACCCGTTTATCCTGGTTGCAAAACTTTTACAGTATTATCATTCGTTATTAAGATGCTTCATATTAAGGTGTACAACCAGTGGAGCAATTCCTCTTTTGACATGAACATGAAGGTATACAAGGAAATTCTACCGGAGTGTGATAAGTCTGTTCCATGGACCCTTTATGAAGTCAAGAAATTTTTACGAGATTTGGGTTTGGGATATGTGCTAATTCATGCATGCAAATATGATTGTGTTCTTTTTTGGAAGGAGAATGCGAACCTGGAGAAATGCCCTATATGTGATGAGCCTAGATATAAGCTGAATGATGGTAACGGTAAGAAGATTCCTCATAAAATTTTGCGGTACTTTCCCCTGACACCGAGATTGAAGCGCTTATTTTTGTCTCCGAAAATAGCTGTAGATATGAGATGGCACAAGGAAAAGCGAGTGGATGACGAAACATTAAGATATCCGGCTGATGGGGAGGAATGGAAGAACTTTGATCGGCAACATCCTGAGTTTTCCAAGGATCCGCGGAATGTGAGGTTAGGGCTAGCCACCGATGGTTTCAATCCTTTTGGAAATATGAGCACATCGTACAGTATGTGGCCTGTTATCGTGATGCCTTATAATCTTCCACCTTGGAAGTGTATGAAAGAGCAATTTTGTATGTTGTCATTGCTTATTCCCGGAAAAACGGCTCCCGGTAAAGAAATAGATATTTACTTGAGGCCATTAATTGATGAGTTGAAAGAGCTTTGGAAGGATGGCGTCCAAACTTATGATGCCTCTAGTGGAAGTACATTTAGAATGCGTGCTGCTCTCATGTGGACCTCGATCATTTTTTTTTGAAGGTGAGATCAAAAGCTGGCAAAAAGAATAGGAAAAAGCTTGAGTACAATCATTGTTCAGGATCTCGGTCATTTGTTGCAACAATGACTATACAGGTAATATATTTTTGAGTATGTACTGGCTATATTTTTAGTGAATTGCCTGTGAAACAGTCTATGGGATAGTTTTGGCTATTGTAAAACAGATAATTTGCTGCAAGTAGATTTTTTATTCTAGTTTGCTGCATGTATATTTTTGGAATCATTTATGCAAGTAGATCTGACAGTTATTCTAGTTTTTTTATTATATAGTGGCTATATGCTAATCTAAATTACACTTTGCAGCCGGAGTTTAATGGTTCTGAAAATCTTAAATTTCCAGAATTCTATAAGAAAACTCATACCAAGAAGAACAAAGAGTGGATTGATCCTATTTGCGCCGTGAAACATGTAGGTATCTAAAATCTCAATAATAATTTAAATCACTTTATGCTTTTGCAAGATTATATATACATTTAATTCTGTTGTTACCTTTGCATTGACAGTCAAAGATGTTGAGCTTGCGAGAAGAATCTTCCCAATCCGGTGTGCAATTAACATCAGAGGAGATGTCTAGGCAGGCACTTGGAAAAAGGAAGAGATACATTCTTGGATTTGGGGATGGGCCGAAGCCCTCTTCATCTTCTTCCACACCTAGTCGTGTGTCACAAGACCATGTTGGGGAGTTACAGAAACTTAAAGCTGAGATGGAGGAGATGAAGATGGAGCGTGAGATGGAGCGTGAGGAGCTGCGGAGGCAATTGGAACAGGAGAGGAGAGAGCGAGAGGAAGAACAGAAGCAAATTGCACATCTTACAAGTTTGGTGACAGAGTTCTTAAAGGAAAAGACTCAAACGCATAAGTCGTCTATCTATCATGATGGGGCCATGTATTCAACTGGTGGCACAAATACTCGTTGGTATGTATTCTCATTTATATTACGTAGGTTATTTAGAGATTTGGACCAAGTTAAGCGAAATATCATTGTGAACTTATACTTGAATTTTAGTTTATTATTTTTCACATGTGGTTATTGATTGTGTATTCTTTTTTGCTTTCTCAGATACATGGTGGAGTTATGAGCATGTGAATCTAGTTTTTGGTACATGGATAGCTTTTGTTCAGATGATCATGGTGGAGTTGTCTACAAGCAGAAATCAGTTTTTTGTTTATTCATATTTTTATCTACATGATGGTTGTTTGGATGAATTGCAAGATCAGATATTTTGGAATTTTTAATTTACATTTTGATGTGTTTGGTGATGATTATCACCTTAACATATGGTATGGATGAAATGTTGCCCAAGGTGACAAGCCAAGAGGGGGGGGTGAATTGGTTTCTTCTAATTTTCGGTGCTTTAAACGTTTTCTCAAATAAGTGCGGTGGATGCTTTCTTAAGCTATTAGAATGATTTAAACTAGTGCAAAGATAGAAGATGATGCAAGAATAAACGGAAACACAAGCACAACACAAACACAACAATATATAGTGGTTCGGTGCTCTCCTTAGCACCTACGTCCACTCCCCAAGCGTCCCCTTGGGAATTCACTATAATCTCGCGGATTACAGTTGGATTGTTTTCCGGGCTCACAATCCAAAAACCTTGTTGGTTTTACGGGCTCACCAACGAACCTATACACTTTGGTTTTCCGGGTTCACCAAAAACCTTTGTTGGTTTTACGGGCTCACCAACGAACCTATACACTTTGGTTTTCCGGGTTCACCAAAAACCTTTGTTGGTTTTGCGGGCTCACCAACGAACCTTTGTACTTTGGTTTTCCGGGTTCACCAAAAACCTTTGTTGGTTTTGCGGGCTCACCAACGAACCTTTACAAAGTGTTTAACAAATGAAAAGAAAAGATTCAAACTCCTAAATGAGCATATGAAACAATATAAACTACAAAGAAGAGTTAGAAAGTATTTATCGCTTTGAAGTGGCTTTGCTCTTCTTTGTCAAGGATGCTTCACTCTTCAAGGGAGGATGGAGCTCTTGATGCCTCTTTGAATCTGCTCAATCCCTTTCTTTGATTCTTGAATGAAGCACTTGGATGAAGCTTGCCTTGCTAGGGTTCTCTCTTGAATGCACTTAATGTATTTTCCCAAAAGCTTGCTTCCTCTGATGAATACTCCCTCTTAAATACTTCTCCAACCTCCAAATAGTCCTTTCTGACCGTTGGATTGAAGAAACTAGCCGTTTATAGCCGTTGGGAGTCCAAAAAGCATTTCTGCACAACTAGCCGTTATGTTCAGCCCGTGTTTGGGTCGGCTCAACCTGTCCTTGGGTCGACCCAACCTTCACTTGGGTCGACTCAACCATTTCTTGGGTCGACCCTCTCAGAAAACACAGAAACTTGAAATTCAGCCTTCTGTTGCCTTGGGTCGACCCAACCTTTCTTTGGGTCGACCCAAGGTCAGCTTCAGAAAATTCAGAGCCTTGAATTTCAGCCTTTCTTCACTTGGGTCGACTCAACCTTTCTTTGGGTCGACTCAAGGTTTACTTGGGTCGACTCAACTTCTTCTTGGGTCGACCCTCTCAGTAAATCCAGAGAGCATTCTTCCTTTGCATTTTGAGGTTCTTTGGAGGTTGGGTCGACTCTTGCTTACCTTGGGTCGACCCAACTCACTGTTCATTTGTGCTGTTTTTGCAGGAGTGTGCCAGATGATTCCTCGATGTGCCGGGGTCGACCCAATCAACCTATGGGTCGACTCAATCCACACTTTGCTGCATTCTCAAGGTTAGTTTCATCCAAATGAACAAGACCATATATATATTTCCAATTAAGCAAATGTACTGAGAGCAATGAACTCATAAATGAAGTATCAATTTTAACTTATAGCATACTCTAGAGAATTGCTTGTTAATCATCAAAATAACACTATCATCCTCAATCTCTCCCTTTTTGATGATTACAAAATAAAGAGTATAAGCCTATTGATACTTGTCTTTAAAATCAGTTTAAAAGGGATTGAATTTCAGAATTTCAGCTTTTCATATATATAAGTGAAATCTCCCCCTATATCATTCAAAATTTGCCAATTTGACTTTTTGAATGGCTCCCCCTTTCATTTATAATTCATTAGCAATGAAACTTCAAAAATTTGAGATAAAATATGAGTTTCAGCTTATGTATCGGGGTGAGAAAGGAGCGTGCCAAATTCTGAATTTATATGTGCCAAATTCTGAATTATGATAGAAATTTTTGATTTGATGATTTTCATTGTTACAAATTGCTCCCCCTTAGATATGTAAGCTTTCTTATATGATTTTCAATTTGTTTGCCCATTTATTTCTCTTTTCTTTTCATAACTTCTTTACTCACTCTTTCTCACAAAAGTAATACTCTTTCTTCTCAAATGAAATACTCTTTCTTTTCTTAGAGTGAATACTCTATCTTTTCGTCTCCCCCTTTATATACTCTTTTCTTCTCCCTTTATACACTCTTTCTCCCTTTATATACTCTATCTTTCCTTCTCTTCTCTTTTATATACTCTTTCCTTCTCTTCTCCTTTATATACTCTTTCCTCTTCTCCCTTTATATACTCTTTCCTTCTCTTCTCTTTTATATACTCTTTCCTTCTCTTCTCCCCCTTTTTGTTATCATCAAAAACATATATATAGGAAAGATGCAATAAAGAACAAACTTCAGACTTCATTGATCAAAATAGGAACATTTTCATATATTAATGCTCAAAATGATGAAAAGTACAATGTTCCACAATCAAGATTTAAAGATATAAGGGAAAGACAAGATTCATAAGGGAAAAAGCAAGATACATATGAGAAAAGGCAAGATACATACGAGAACTAGATTTCTAGCCTAGGCTCTAAATATAGATGCTAAGATCAGCCTAGGGAGACTCTAATTGAGAGTGGGAAATAGGGTTTTCGGAAGAGGACAAAGGGTAAACAGTGCCCCAGATAGCTCACGGGTCCCCCTTTTAACAGTGGGGTCCCGACGTTGGGTCGACTCAAGAAACTTCTTGG
The DNA here is from genome assembly GCF_009389715.1 of Phoenix dactylifera. Taxonomy (NCBI): domain Eukaryota; kingdom Viridiplantae; phylum Streptophyta; class Magnoliopsida; order Arecales; family Arecaceae; genus Phoenix; species Phoenix dactylifera. The sequence goes on along the minus strand of NC_052392.1, from coordinate 27,909,366 downwards.
GTCGACTCAACGTTGGGTCGACCCTATTCTGGGTTGGGTTGACCCAAGTGCAGAATTTTTCTTTTCTCTTCCTTTTTGCTTCTAAAAATTTTCCTTGCTTCCAATCCTTATAAATTCTTTCTGGAACAATGATACATGAGTAAGGAATCTATAGATAACAAGTTTGACTCATGTTTCATGGGTTTTTAGAAATGGGAGGAATGTATCATGAGATTGCTTGCTCCCTTTTATATCTCTTCAATAAAAAGGATCACATATGCCTAATTTCCTCCTTAGCGTGCAGACTCTATCTTCACTCAAGGATTTTGTGAATATGTGAGCTAATTGTTTTTCAGTACATATATGCTCAATACATATATTTCCATTTTGCACATGATCCCTAATAAAATCATATCTTATTTCTATGTGTTTGGCTTTAGGAATGAGATATTTAGGATATAAGCCAGAAGTGATCTCTAAATGTAGATTCCAAAGATAGTTTTGAAATCAAGTGTAGATGGAATCTTTTTCAAGTTATTTCAAGGAGTATTAAGAATAATATTCAAAGAAAGGCACGGATGAAAATCCAACATTTTTTTTTTAAATATATTAAGTATATAGCAAAATGAGAGCAATCTAATTAATTTTCAGAGTATAGTATAAGATCAAATAAAGATCAAACCTTATATACTTGAAAAATATAAGATTATGTTGAATCCTTAATTCTTAATGACTTTAAAGTTCTTTCATGATATAAAAGTATTGGGGCATAGATACCAAAACATGAATTTATGCAGTGTAGGATACATAAAATTCAAGGCTTTGAAAGTTCTTTTAGAGCTCTCTTAAAAATTTTCTTTTACTCCTTTAAAGATCATAGCATCAAAATCAATTAAAATAAATTGGCTCAGGATTGAAACACTAAAGTGCAAGCCAATAAAAACTCATAAGTAGATTCCAAGATAAATTTTCGAAACTAAGACAGATGGAATTCTTTTCAATTAAATTTTCAGAAATAAATGATTTACCGATGAATACAGATGGAAATCCAACTTTCAAAAGATATTCAATGAAGCGCAAAGTTTAGTACCACTTTACATTTCGTATTCTTTGTCTCAACTTTAGATGCGAATTTATACGATTAAGTTCTATATGATCTCTCACTCTGATATTTTCTTTCTTCCCCTTAATTAATCATTCCATTTGAGAGTTTAGAGTTTGAAGATAATTTTCAATAAAGAGATTGAGTATTTAAAGCTCCCCCCTCAAAAGATGCATTTTCTTTCAAACCTTTTTTTTGTTCTTCTATAATATCAAGAATGTAGAGTGATCTAGAATTTTTCAAAATTTATAGCAATCACTCTTTTTAATCTTTCAAGAATAAATTATATTTCCTCTTATTTTTTTTTAATATGTATGGAAATATTAATCAGAAAATAATTCTTTTGAAGCTCAAATTTCTTTCAAAAGTAATTACATTTTCTTTCTTTTAAGAATCATTTGAGTGAGCTGAAATATTTCTAGACTTGAGATCATTCACTCTTTTAATAATATATATACATATATATTTTGATGAAAGTCTTTAACAATGTAGGAGAGGAAAAAAATATATAGATGATCATTGAAGTATATGTATTTATAGAACTCAATTTCTTAATCAAGGTTTTTCAGCAATGTATATATGAAGCACAATAAATCTTTTTAATATCAAAATAATATCATATATTTAGAACCATTTATTTGCAATCAAGATCATTGAAAAATGCATCATTTAGACTAATTTTAATAAACTTATAAGATAGAAAATGATATGTTTCAGATGCGTATCGGAGCAAACAATCAAGGCATCAAAAGTAATTCTATTTTTCTTAAACCGTAGTTTTTTATCTAGAAATCATATTGAATTATTTTCCAAAATGATGCAATCATTGAGGCACATAATGAGAGTTACAAAAATGCAATGATAGAGACATTTTTAAATTAAGTTTAAGCTTTTATACAAAATCAGATTCTGAATTTCATAAAAATTTTCAAGGAGGCTTTCAGGATTATAATTTGAGATATGCATCTTCTACATTGTAGCTCATCTTAAATTATTAAGATTGAAAACACATATTTCAAACATATAAGAGCATATTCAGAATATTTGTATTTATGTTGAGTTTTGGTATGAATTATATACCAAAGTTAGGCAAGTTAAAGGATAAAACAAAATCAATTCTTTTCAAATAAAATTTCCTTTATTTAAATACAATTTAGCACTGATTTTATCCTTAAGGTGTGTTTTCAAGTGATTGAAACTTCATTTGATTTTTCACAACCTTCTTATATATTTTCATTTATTTTATCATTCATTCCCCAAATTTTTAATTTCTTTCTTTAACCATTCAATGAACATTTTGATTATCTTCATTTATTCTTCGGTTTTACTTTTCTATGCTCTATATTCTATTTGCTCCCTATCCGGTGGAGTTGGAAGGGGCACGAGGTACTACCACTAGCCTCCCTCTTGTGCCGTCCCTAATATGCCCTACACCGAATAGTTGGGTCAAATAGTGCCGGGTACTACCACTAGCCTCCCCATTGGCACCATCCCTATAATGAGCAATGTAGAAATGTTAAACTGTTTTCTTTAGCAACAAGATATTCACTCCAAACTCTCCCTATTTAAATATAATTAATTACGGATTTTATCCCTTCCAAAAGAATGTTCACACAAGTCTCACAAATATGCTGAATATATTATGCTTGCGCTGCTTTTACTTAAGATTGGAGTATTTACTTAGCTTTTACTTCTTCTGAGCAATGTTCATTTTCTTTTTCTTTATCTCTCTCTCTTTTTGTTATTTTCAAGTAGTTACATGAAAGAGCAGAATAAAGAATTAATCTAATATGCTGCATATAAATATATATCATGCAAACAGCATTTTCATTATGCCCAATGATTCATAGCTTATCACAAGTTATTTTGAATTAGAAACTTGAGGCATAAACTTGTGTATTTCATGGTTATGCATTATACAGGCAAAAGTGAACTTCAATTTAATCATACCATGAAACAATTATCATTAGCATGAGAATGAAGCATGATATCAAGAAGATTAGCAATTAAATGTTTAATCATGCTACCATATAATTTCAGACTATTGATTTTGCTCAACTAACTCACAAGAGAAGAGTTTAGATTACCAGTGCATTTAGCATTCTTCAAGCCAAATACCTTTTAGATTCTTTATTCCCTTGGCTGAAGAAAATCTTCCTTTTTTTTTTTTGTTTCCAAGGGAATGTTTATTGTATCTTTCATCGAGGTGTCCTTCAAGTTGAAATTTCTTGCTCACAAATCCTGTATCATTAGCAAAATCTTTTTCTTTTCTTGAAGGCAATTCATTAGGTTCTCTAGGGTACAAAAACATTCATACAACATATTTCTTAACTAGATGACTCAACATGAGACATGACAATAATTGAATTTGAGTCACTTTACTCAAGAGATTGCCTAAATATAAGCAAGCACAAGTCACTTGAACTAAAGAGATAACTTCATTAAGTAAAATGGTTCAAGGACAAGCATGTGAGGCAATAGAAAGATTCATCAAGATCAAATCAATTTCTTATTGTCAGAAGCAATTTAGCTTAGATTCTATTTGCTTAAGATAATTATTAATAAGATATACCAGTTAAGTTTTAATCAAATTATCTTAAATAGTTGTGTCTATCAAAATTCTGATTGTTACATAGAATCAAAATGATAAACTATATTCTCAATAAAGGATCTAGTTTTAATAAGAATAGTATGAATTGATATCTCTACAACTAGTATCTTTTCATTGAATATTCTATATGCATTGCTTGAAGAGTAATATCCAAAGAAATATTTGTTTTACCAGATTTGACATTATTTTCATAAGAATATATCAAGCATGACATGTATGACTGAAAAATATAAAAGATATACAATATATCATTTTCTATTTTCCAGAAGATCAAAAGGAGTTTTCTAATAGAAACCATATGTATGACAAGCAATGATGATAGCTTTTAACAGAAATCATTTAAGTAGATGACTATCATACAACATTGTCTTTTTCATTTCTTCAAGGATTCTATCAACTCTATTTTATTTATGGTGTTCTTGGTGTAGAAACAATTGTATTCAATATTATTTTCTGTGCACAACTCAATAAGAAATTGGTTTTCAAAACTATGCCATGATACAATTTTATTTTCATAGTTTGCAAACCTTTTTCATTTGAACCCTTTTTGTGAGTTTGTGCCAATGCAGAAAATATTTTAATTTAAGTGCCAAGAATAAAACCAATATTAGCTTTGAGAAATTTTCCACAATTACAAAATCAGAAAGCTTATCTCCTGGGTTCACAATCCTAGAGATCCAAATAAGTTCTTATGAAGAGTTTTCAAAGGCTAAAAGGTGAAAACAATATTTTCAGATTTAGAAATGATTCTAGTTTATTTTTCTAGATGACATACATAGCAAACTTTGACCTTGCAAAGAATAATCTAAGTGAACCAATGACAAGGTCTTTTGAGATTAAGTCCATACTATTATGAGTTGATTTTATATGCCAAAACTAGACTCTTTAATATTGGTATTCTTAATGCATATATTAAAAAAATATACCAAGTAGACATTCTTATGTTTATGATCAATAGAAGATAATGCCATGGATAAGAACTCTCAATCAAGCATATAGAGAAATTAAAGAATTATTCTAAGAGTATTGATTAAGCAAATTATCCATCAATAACTGAAGCATAATATAGAAAGATGGAGTGATTTGGTTATATTTTCTTTTCATGCCAAAAGTATCACTTATATCACAGAAATGATTAATACCTGCAATTTATTGGATACTAAGGCAAAGAGAATGATGAGATGCAAGGATTACTAATTTCATTATTCTTTTCATTTCAATTACTTTTCTTAAGTATATTTTAAGTTTCATTCTTTAATATATGTCTAGAGCACCCAATGTCTAAATTAACATCTTTTGTTGGAGCCTTGAGTGCTAGATATACCTACAGAAAATATTCAGATTTTCAACTTAGGAACCCAAGCTCTTTTGGGTCCTTGTAGGTTAGCTATTATTGTTCCTTTTGAAACCCATATTTTCTTAATAGCTATTTTGTCCATAGGCTTGCAAATTTTAGGATTACAAGGAGTGAATTTCTGCATCATCTTGTTAAATTTAACAAACATAGATTTAACATGAGCAGTAGATAAACTTACAATTTTCTGTTTTTGCCTATTAGAATCTGTTTTAGGATAGATAGTAGAGGATTTAACACACATGTCATTAAGGGATTTTTGTGTGTACCAAGATTGATGTCCTAATCCATCCTTTTCAAATTCAGCTCTTTGATTATTTATCATTAAGTTCAGCTTTTCAGAGCTGATAGTAAATTTTTCAACTATAGGCTTAAATTTGTTAACTTCTTTAGTTAACCTTTCATTGTCTTCTGAAAGCAATTTATTATTTTTCTTAAGTTTATCATAGCTTTCATTGAGAAGTTGGTTTTTCTGATTTAGTTCTTTATTTTTCTCAATTAAGATTTTAGTTTCATTAGTATGTTTCTTAATTAGTGTTTCATAATAATTAGACAGTTTCATTTTTTCATTTACTAGGATTTTCTTTTCATTCTTCAGGTTCTTATTTTTACAAATGAGTTTCTTATGTTCTTTCATTAGATCAAGAAATACATCATGTAACTCATTAAGTGTAAAATCATTTTCAGTTTTATCATATACTTCATATTCAGAAGAGGAGACACTTTGTGTTTCAACACATACCTCGTTCTTGTGTGCCACAAGGCTTAGGTTCTCAATATCGGCTTGCCTCTCATCTTCTTCAGAGCTAATTTTAGATTCATTAAAAATATTAGTACTTTCATATTTAGCCTCTAGCATATTCCATATGTCTTTAGCAGTTATGCAAGAAGATATGCAATTAAACTCATTCTCATCTAATGCACAATATAACAGCTTCATGGCTTTTGAATTTTGTTGAGCCATTTTCTTATCATGATTAGTGCTTGTGTGTGGTCCATTGACTATGATACTCCATAAATCATAGTCATGTGCTTGAATGAAGATGCGCATGCGTGCTTTCCAATATGTGTAGTTTATACCATCAAATAGTGGAGGTCTATCAATTAATTGTCCCTCACTCATAGAATATCCCACTTGGGTGGTCATGATCTTTAACTCTTGATTGTGAGATCAATGAGTACTATTAGAGACCTCGCTCTGATACCACTTGTTGCCCAAGGTGACAAGCCAAGAGGGGGGGGTGAATTGGTTTCTTCTAATTTTCGGTGCTTTAAACGTTTTCTCAAATAAGTGCGGTGGATGCTTTCTTAAGCTATTAGAATGATTTAAACTAGTGCAAAGATAGAAGATGATGCAAGAATAAACGGAAACACAAGCACAACACAAACACAACAATATATAGTGGTTCGGTGCTCTCCTTAGCACCTACGTCCACTCCCCAAGCGTCCCCTTGGGAATTCACTATAATCTCGCGGATTACAGTTGGATTGTTTTCCGGGCTCACAATCCAAAAACCTTGTTGGTTTTACGGGCTCACCAACGAACCTATACACTTTGGTTTTCCGGGTTCACCAAAAACCTTTGTTGGTTTTACGGGCTCACCAACGAACCTATACACTTTGGTTTTCCGGGTTCACCAAAAACCTTTGTTGGTTTTGCGGGCTCACCAACGAACCTTTGTACTTTGGTTTTCCGGGTTCACCAAAAACCTTTGTTGGTTTTGCGGGCTCACCAACGAACCTTTACAAAGTGTTTAACAAATGAAAAGAAAAGATTCAAACTCCTAAATGAGCATATGAAACAATATAAACTACAAAGAAGAGTTAGAAAGTATTTATCGCTTTGAAGTGGCTTTGCTCTTCTTTGTCAAGGATGCTTCACTCTTCAAGGGAGGATGGAGCTCTTGATGCCTCTTTGAATCTGCTCAATCCCTTTCTTTGATTCTTGAATGAAGCATTTGGATGAAGCTTGCCTTGCTAGGGTTCTCTCTTGAATGCACTTAATGTATTTTCCCAAAAGCTTGCTTCCTCTGATGAATACTCCCTCTTAAATACTTCTCCAACCTCCAAATAGTCCTTTCTGACCGTTGGATTGAAGAAACTAGCCGTTTATAGCCGTTGGGAGTCCAAAAAGCATTTCTGCACAACTAGCCGTTATGTTCAGCCCGTGTTTGGGTCGGCTCAACCTGTCCTTGGGTCGACCCAACCTTCACTTGGGTCGACTCAACCATTTCTTGGGTCGACCCTCTCAGAAAACACAGAAACTTGAAATTCAGCCTTCTGTTGCCTTGGGTCGACCCAACCTTTCTTTGGGTCGACCCAAGGTCAGCTTCAGAAAATTCAGAGCCTTGAATTTCAGCCTTTCTTCACTTGGGTCGACTCAACCTTTCTTTGGGTCGACTCAAGGTTTACTTGGGTTGACTCAACTTCTTCTTGGGTCGACCCTCTCAGTAAATCCAGAGAGCATTCTTCCTTTGCATTTTGAGGTTCTTTGGAGGTTGGGTCGACTCTTGCTTACCTTGGGTCGACCCAACTCACTGTTCATTTGTGCTGTTTTTGCAGGAGTGTGCCAGATGATTCCTCGATGTGCCGGGGTCGACCCAATCAACCTATGGGTCGACTCAATCCACACTTTGCTGCATTCTCAAGGTTAGTTTCATCCAAATGAACAAGACCATATATATATTTCCAATTAAGCAAATGTACTGAGAGCAATGAACTCATAAATGAAGTATCAATTTTAACTTATAGCATACTCTAGAGAATTGCTTGTTAATCATCAAAATAACACTATCATCCTCATGAAACATTTTGATGAATGGTTAATAGGTTTGCTTGACTTTGTGTATGAATGATATTTATAATGAATGATTATGGATTCTCCAACATTGTGTATACTTCTATTTGGATGAGCAAATGTATTGTGCAATATGCATAATGGATAGGCTGTGTTGGTTGTACAGGATTTGGAACGAGCTCAAAAATAAATATTAAGCTTATAATTTGAATTATTAATTAAATACAGGTTAATACTTTCTGCCACCAAAAAATGTTTGTTGCCAATGCATTCCAATACATTCTACGACCAAACTATTGGTGGGGGAAGATAGACATTCAGTGACCATATTTTTGGTAGCGGAAGACAAACATTCCACGACCAACTATTTGGTCGGCGTGGGAATTAGCGACAACAAATTTGGTCGCTGAAAAGTTGCTTCGGCAACCAAACGTTGGTCGTTGTTGGTGTATCTTAGGTGACCACACAATATTGGTCGCCAAAACCTTTCAGTGACTAGGGTTCGGCGACAAAGAGTATTTTAGTCGCGAAAAGGTTTCGGCGACCAAATATGGTTATTCGGCGACTCGAATCTTAGTCGCGGAATATGTATTTTCTTGTAGTGATTATTAAAAAAGTATGGTGTCACCCACAAAGTTGCTACCCCATATCACCCGCAAACTAGTGGCCAAGTAGAATTAGCCAATAGGGAGATCAAGCGTATTTTAGAGAAAACAGTGAATCCATCACGAAAAGATTGGTCCTTGAAACTATTAGATGCATTATGGGCCTATCGTACTGCATACAAAACCATTCTTGGCATGTCTCCCTACCGGCTAGTCTATGAAAAAGCATGTCATCTGCCTGTAGAAATAGAACATAAATCGTATTGGGCAATTGGAAAATTAAATTTTGATTTACAAGATGCCGGTCTAGCTAGAAAATTGCAATTAAATGAGCTTAATGAGATTCGCAGAGATGCTTATGACAATGCTAAAATTTGCAAAGAACGAATGAAGATCTTACATGATAAATCAATTTTAAAAAAAAATTTTGAACCTTTGCAAAAAGTTCTTTTATATGATTCCCGCTTACATCTGTTTCCTGGTAAGTTGCGATCGAGATGGACAGGTCCTTACATTATAAAAACTGTTTTTCCATATGGGGCGGTTGAGATTGAAAATCCACGGGATGGTAGAATTTTTAAGGTAAATGGACATAGGTTAAAACCTTTTCTTGAGAATTTTGCAGATGAAGAGGACTCCTTTTTCTTGGGGGAGCCTTCTTATGACTGAGCATGAAGGCAAAGGTATGTGTATATTAGTTAGGATTATTTTTCTAGTTTTGTAGGTTTTATTTTCTGGATATCAACAGCTCAAGGTATTCTTCTTCTCTTCAATATTATTTTCTCTATTGTCTTTCATTATAGCTTTCTTGTATCTATTACATTGAGGACAATGCAATGTTTAAGTTGGGGGGAGGGAAGTATTTTGAAAAAAAAAAAAAAAATTTGCATTCTTTTCTAAGCAAATGCACATGTATTTTCATATTGAGTTTGTGCAACTATTAAGTCAAGGAATACATGCGTACTATGACTGATCAGAGACCTATTATTAGATCCCCGCACATGTATTTAATGATTATAGGAAGGCCTCAGGAGTTCACATTAGTTTGATGCATTTTTATTAAGCCATATCTGTAAAAGAAGTACGAGTATCCTTGTCCGTACTATAAGGTTCTTGATTTGGTTTTCACATAAAGATAGAATACCCCGGCTAGATCATCTAAGTGCCTTTTGTTCCGACCTTGGTTGACTATAGTCACGTTGCAGTCACATTATATGGTTCAGTTTACCTTCTCTATCTTGAAAAAAAAAATTAAAATAAATAAATAAATAAATAAGGAGATGACAAGTCTAACCTCGTGGCGTAGTCTGGTTCGAGTAATTAAGCCCGAGAGGTGTTTCACCTAATGCCTTGAGCCAACTGGATCAGGAGTCATTGGCCGAAAACTCGCTACATGGACCTTGCTAGAGCCTAAGGGGGTTGGACTATTGTAATCACCATTGGTAAAAAAAAAAAAAAAGAAGCATGAATAGGGTTGGTCGGGCTGAACCCAGTGATGAGGATGATAGTGTTATTTTGATGATTAACAAGCAATTATCTAGAGCATGCTATAAGTTAAATTGATACTTCATTTATAAGTTCATTACTCTCAGTATATTTGTTTAATTGAAAATGGATAAATGGCCTTGTTTATTTGGATGAATCTAACCTTGAGAATTCAGCAAAGTGTGGTTTGAGTCGACCCATAGGTTGATTGGGTCGACCCCGGCACATCAAGAAGTCATCTGGCACACTCCTGCAAAAATGGCACAAATGAACAGTGAGTTGGGTCGACCCAAGGTAAGCATGAGTCGACCCAACCTCCAAAGAACCTCAAAACACAACAGAAGAATGCTCTCTGGATTTACTGAGAGGGTCGACCCACACAGTGGTTGAGTCGACCCAATCTTGAGTCGACCCAAACCCTGAGAGGGTCGACCCAAAGGCAAGACAGAAAGACAGACAGAAAATGGTTCTCTGGAATTACTGAGAGGGTCGACCCAAGAAGAAGTTGAGTCGACCCAAGTGAACTTTGAGTCGACCCAAAGAATGGTTGGGTCGACCCATGGAAAGGAAGGCTGAAATTGAGGTTTCTGTGGTTTCTGAGAGGGTCGACCCAAGGAATGTTTGAGTCGACCCAAGTGAAGGTTGGGTCGACCCAAGGACAGGTTGAGCCGACCCAAACACGGGCTGAACATAACGGCTAGTTGTGCAGAAATGCTTTTTGGACTCCCAACGGCTATAAACGGCTAGTTTCTTCAATCCAACGGTCAAAAAGGACTATTTGGAGGTTGGAGAAGTATTTAAGAGGGAGTATTCATCAGAGGAAGCAAGCTTTTGGGAAAATACATCAAGTGCATTCAAGAGAGAACCCTAGCAAGGCAAGCTTCATCCAAGTGCTTCATTCAAGAGTCAAAAGAAAGGGGTTGAGCAGATTCAAAGAGTCATCAAGAGCTCCATCCTCCCTTGAAGAGTGAAGCATCCTTGACAAAGAAGAGCAAAGCGACTTCAAAGCGATAAATACTTTCTAACTCTTCTTTGTAGTTCATATTGTTTTATATGCTCATTTAGGAGTTTGAATCTTTTCTTTTTATTTGTTAAACACTTTGTAAAGGTTCGTTGGTGAGCCCGCAAAACCAACAAAGGTTTTTGGTGAACCCGGAAAACCAAGTGTATAGGTTCGTTGGTGAGCCCGCAAAACCAACAAAGGTTTTTGGTGAACCCGGAAAACCAAGTGTATAGGTTCGTTGGGGAGCCCGTAAAACCAACAAAGGTTTTTGGATTGTGAGCCCGGAAAACAATCCAACTGTAATCCGCGGGATTATAGTGAATTCCCAAGGGGACGCTTGGGGAGTGGACGTAGGTGCTAAGGAGAGCACCGAACCACTATATATTGTTGTGTTTGTGTTGTGCTTGTGCTTACGTTTATTCTTGCATCATCTTCTATCTTTGCACCAAAATTTAGAAGAAACCAATTCACCCCCCCCCCCTCTTGGCTTGTCACCTTGGGCAACAAGTGGTATCAGAACAAGGTGCTCTAATAGTACTCATTGATCTCACAATCAAGAGTTAAAGATCATGACAACCCAAGTGGGATATTCTATGAGTGAGGGACAATTAATTGATAGACCTCTACTATTTGATGGTATAAACTACACATATTGGAAAGCACGCATGCGCATTTTCATTCAAGCACATGACTACGATTTATGGAGTATCATAGTCAATGGGCTACACACAAACACTAATCATGATAAAGAAAGGGCTCAGCAAAATGCAAAAGCCATGAATATTCTATATTGTGCATTGGATGATAGTGAACTTAATAGCATATCTTTTTGCATAACTGCTAAGGAAATATGGAATATGCTTGAAGTTAAATATGAATGTACTAACGTTTCTAGTGAATTTGAAACTAGTTCCGAAGAAGAAGAGCATCAAACTGAAACTGAAAATCTATGCTTTGGAGCACATGAAGATGAGGTATGTACTCGAACACAAAGTGATTTCTCATTCAAAAATCAAGTACATACTGAAGCTCAATCTGATTTTACATTTGATGAACTTCATGATGCTTTTTCTGATTTATACTTAGAATATAAGAAGCTTAGTTTAAAGAATAAAAAGCTAAATCAGAAAAATCTATCTCTTGCTGAAAGCTATAATATAACTCAGAAAAATAATAAATTACTTTCAGAAGACAATGAAAGGCTAACTAAAGAAGTTAACAAATTTAAGCCTATAGTTGAAAAATTTACTATCAGCTCTGAAAAACTGAACTTAATGATAAATAATCAAAGAGCTGAATTTGAAAAGGCTGGATTAGGATATCAATCTTGGTACACACAAAAATCCCTTAATGATATATGTGTTAAATCCTCCACTATCTATCCTAAAACGGATTCTAATTTATCTGATGAACCTAATGAACAAAAACAGAAAATTAAAAATCCATCATCCACTTATATTAAATCAATGTTTGTTAAATTTAATAAGAGTATGCAGAAATACATTCCTTATAATCCTAAATTCTGCAAGCCTATGGATAAAATAGCCATTAAGAAAATATGGGTTCCAAAAGGAACAATAATAGCTAACCTACAAGGACCCAAAAGAGCTTGGGTTCCTAAGTTGAAAATCTGAATATTTTCTGTAGGTGTGTCTAGCACTCAAGGCTCCAACAAAAGATCCTAATTTAGAAATTGGGTGCTCTAGACATATATTGAAGAATGAAACTTAAAATATACTTTAGAAAAATAATTGAAATGAAAAGAATAATGAAATTAGTAATCCTTGCATCTCATCATTCTCTTTGCCTTAGTATCTAATTAAAACATAAATTGGAGGTATTAATCAATTTTGTGATATAGGTAATATTTTTAAAAATATAATCAAATCACTTCATTTTATAGTATGCCTTACTTACTGCTGGATAAGTTGCTAAATGATTAATCAATTTATTAAGAATAACTCTATGAATTCTCTATCTACTTGATTGAGAGTTTTTATCAATGGTATTATCTTATTGATCATAGACATGAGAATGTATACTTGGTATGCCTTTAAATATATGCACTATGAATACCAAGATTAAAGAAACCACTTTTGGCATATAAAATCAACTCATACTAGTATGGACTTAATCTCAAAGGACCTTGTCATTGGTTCACTTAGATTAATTTTCGCAAGGTCAAAGTTTGCTATGTATGTCATCTAGAAAAATAAACTAGATCTTTTATTGAGAATATAGTTTATCACTTTGATTCTATTTAACAATCTGAATTTTGATAGAAACAACTATTTAAGATAATTTGATTAAAACTTAACTGGTATATCTTATTGATAATTATCTTAAGCAAATAGAATCTAAGCTAAATTGCTTTTGAAAATAAGAAATTGGTTTGACTTTGATAAATCTTCTTATTGCCTCACATGGGTGTCCTTGAACCATATTATTTAATAAAGTTATCTCTTCAGTTCAAGTGACTTGTGCTTGCTTATATTTAGGCAATCTCTTGAGTAAAGTGACTCAAATTCAATTATTGTCATGTCTCATGTTGAGTCATCTAGTTAAGAGATATGTTGTATGAATGTTTTTGTATCCTAGAGAACCTAATGAATTGCCTTCAAGAAAAGAAAAAGATTTTGCTAATGATACAGGATTTGTGAGCAAGAAATTTCAACTTGAAGGACACCTCGATGAAAGATACAATAAACATTCCCTTGGAAACAAAAAAAAGAGGAAGATTTTCTTCAGCTAAGGGTGTAAAGAATCTAAAAGGTATTTGGCTTGAAGAATGCTAAATGTACTGGTAATCTAAACTCTTCTCTTGTGAGTTAGTTGAGCAAAATTAATAGTCTGAAATTATATGGTAGCATGATTAAACCTTTAATTGCTAATCATCTTGATATCATGCTTCATTCTCATGCTAGTGATAATTGTTTAATGGTGTGATTAAATTGAAGTTTACTTTTTCCTATATAATGCATAACCATGAAATACACAAGTTTATGCCTCAAATCTCTAATTCAAAATAACTTGTGATAAGCTATGAATCATTGGGCATAATGAAAATGCTGTTTGCATGATATACATTTATATGCAGCATATTAGATTAATTCTTTATTCTGCTCTTTCATGTAAATTACTTGAGAATAACAAAAAGAGGGAGAGATAAAGAAAAGAAAATGAACAATTATTCAAGAAAAGTAAAATCTAAGTAAAGGCAAATACTCCAATCTTAAGTAAAAGCAGCGCAAGCATAATATATTCAGCATATTTGTGAGACTTGTGTGAACATTCTTTTGGAAGGGATAAAATCCGTAATTAATTATATTTAAATAGGGAGAGTTTGGAGTGAATATCTTGTTGCTAAAGAGAACAGTTTAACATTTCTACATTGCTCATTATAGGGATGGTGCCAATGGGGAGGCTAGTGGTAGTACCCGGTACTATTTGACCCAACTATTCGGTGTAGGGTATATTAGGGACGGCACAAGAGGGAGGCTAGTGGTAGTACCTCGTGCCCCTTCCAACTCCACCGGATAGGGAGCAAATAGAGTATAGAGCATAAGAAGGTAAAAATGAAAGTATATAAGAAGAATCAAGTCAAATTTTTAATCACTTAAAAATACACTTTAAGGATGAAATCAGTACAAGATTATATTTAAATAGGAGGAGTTTATTTGAAAAGAATTGATTTTGATCATTGACATGCTTGCTCTTAATATTTTAATGCATGACTTAACATATAATATATTTTGCATATGGCATGATGTCTTGAATTATGGGTTCTCAATATTTTGTAATGCTCCATGCTTGGACAATTTGATTGAATGTTTGAAATACTACATAAAATTTTTATTTGGTATTATTGAAAAGAAATTTCAGAATTGTCGTTCACAATCATCTTTAAAATCTGAAAGTTGAATAAATTTGTAAAAAGGAGAAGAGAAGGATATCTCTATTTAGGCAAAATGAATTGATTTTGTTTTATCCTTCAACTTGCCTAACTTTGGTATATAATGTTCAAATTCATACCAAAACTCAACATAAATACGAATATTCTGAATATGCTCTTATATGTTTGAAATATGTGTTTTCAATCGTAATGATTTAAGATGAGCTACAATGTGAAGATACATATCTCAAATTACAACTTTGAAAGCCTCCTTGAGAATCTTTATGAAATTCAGAATCTGATTTTGTATAAAAGCTTAAACTCAATATGAATTTCTAGATAAAACTACAGCTCAAGAAAAATAGAATAATTCTGATGCCTTGATTGCTTGCCCCGATACGCATCTGAAACATATCATTTCTTATCTTCAAAGTGTACTAATATTGGTCTGAATGATGTGTCTTTCGATGATCTTGATTGCAAACAAATATTTTTAATATATGATTTTATTTTGATATTGAAAAGATTTATTGTGCTTCATATATACATTGCTGAAAAACTTTGATTAAGAAATTGAGTTCTATAAATATATATACTTCAATGATCATCTATATGTTTTCCCTCTCCTACATTATTAAAGACTTCCATCAAAATATATATGTATATATATATTATTAAAAGAGTGAATGATCTTAAGTCTAGAAATATTTTAGCTCATTCAAATGATTCTTAAAAGAAAGAAAATGTAAATGCTTTTGAAAGAATTTGAGCTTCAAATGAATCATTTTTTGATTAATATTTCAGTACATTTTCTCAAAGATTAAGAGGAAGCATAACTTGTTCTTAAAAGATTAAAAAGAGTGATTGCTATAAATTTTGAATAATTCTAGATCACTCTACATTCTTGATATCATAAAGTTTCAGTTTTATTCACGTTTATCATTAAAATCTGAAATTCAACAAAAGATAAGAATAATTAAAGAAGAATGCATCTTTTAAGGGGGAGCTTTAGATATTCAGTATCTTATCCTAAAGTTACCTTAATTTGATGCATACCTTGAATTTTATGGATTGATTTTGATGAACCTCCTTATATTGCAAGACTTGCTTTAATTATATAATAAGTTTATACCTTGAGATGAGTTCTATAAAGGTTGTCTTATCTCAAACCTTGAGTCTTATGAAAATAAAATATATTTTCGAGATTGACAATTTTATTGAACATTATCTTCAAATTCTAAAACTCTCAAATGGAATGATTAATTAAGGAAGAGAAAGAAAATTTCAGAGGGAGAGATCATATAGAACTTAATCGTATAAATTCGCATCTAAAGATGAGACAAAGAATACTAAATGTAAAGTGGTATTAAACTTTGTGCTTCATTGAATATCTTTTGAAAGTTGGATTTCCATCTGTATTCATCGGTAAATCATTTATTTCTGAAAATTTAATTGAAAAGGATTCCATCTGTCTTAGTTTTGAAAATTTATCCTGGAATCTACTTATGAGTTCTTATTGGCTTGCACTTTGGTGTTTCAATCCTGAGCCAATTCATTTTAATTGATTTTGATGCTATGATCTTTAAAGGAGTAAAAGAAAGTTTTTAAGAGAGCTCTAAAAGAACTTTCAAAGCCTTGAATTTTATATCCTACATTGCATAAATTCATATTTTGGTATCTATGCTCCAATACTTTTATATCATGAAAGAACTTTGAAGTCATTAAGAATTAAGGATTCAACATAATTTTATGTTTTTCGAGTATATAAGTTTTGATCTTTATTTGCTCTTATACTATACTCTAAAAATTAATTAGATTGCTCTCATCTTGTTATATACTTAATATATATATATAAAGATGTTGAGTTTTCATTCGTGCCTTCTTTGAATATTATTCTTGATACTCCTTGAAATAACTTGAAAAAGATTCCATCTACACTTGATTTGAAAAATATCTTTGGAATCTACATTTAGAGATCACTTCTGGCTTACATCCTTAATATCTCATTCCTAAAGCCAAACACATAGAAATAAGATATCATTTTATTAGGAATCGTGTGCAAAATGGAAACATATGTATTGAGCATATATATACTGAAAAACAATTAGCCGACATATTCACAAAACCCTTGAGTGAAGATAGATTCTGCACGCTAAGGAGAGAATTAGATATATGTGATCCTTTTTATTGAAGAAATATAAAAGGGAGCGAGTAGTCTCATGATACATTCCTCCAATTTCTAAAAATCCATGAAACATGAGTCAAACTTGTTATCTATAGATTCCTTAGTCATGTATCATTGTCCCAGAAAGAATTTATAAGGATTGGAAGCAAGGAAAATTTTTAGAAGCAAAAAGGAAGAGAAAAGAAAAATACTGCACTTGGGTCAACCCAACCTGGAATAGGGTCGACCCAACGTTGAGTCGACCCAAGAAGTTTCTTGAGTCGACCCAACGTCGGGATCCCACTGTTAAAAGGGGGACCCGTGAGCTATCTAGGGCACTGTTTGCCCTTGTCCTCTTCTGAAAACCCTATTCCCCACTCTCAAATCTTCTCCAATCATCTCCAAACAGTAGATTACTTCAAGATCTTGGAGAAATGGGACCCAAGAGAGTCGTAGCCAAGCGATCCGGGAGAGTCTCATGATCTTGTTTAGAGCCTAGGATATGTATCTAGTTCTCATATGTATTTTGTGTTTATCATGCATCTTTAAACTTTGATTAAGGAACATTGTATCTGCTTTTGTTTTTGGTCTGAATGTATGAAAATGATTCCTATTTTGATCAATGAAGTTTGAAGTTTATCATTTATTGCATTTTTTCCCATGTATCTTTTTGATGATAACAAAAAGGGGGAGAAGTAAAGAAAGAGTACTTTAGGAGAAGCAAAGATCATCTTGGCGGAGAAGTAAAGAAAGAGTATCTTAGGAGAAGTAAAGGGAGAAGTAAAGATATCTTTAGAGTAAATAGAGTAACAAAAAGGGGGAGAAGTAAAGAAAGAGTAATAAGAGGAGAAGTAAAGAAAGAAAGAGAAATAATTTGTAAAACAAATTGAAAATCATATAGGAAAGCATATACATCCAAGGGGGAGCAATTTGCATCAATGAAAATGATCAACTCAAAAATTTATATCAAATTTCAGAATTTGGCACACATAAATTCAGAATTTGGCACGCACCTCTCGCACCCCGATACATAGCCTGAAATTCATATTATCTCAAATTTTTGAAGTTTCATCGCTAATGAATTATAAATGAAAGGGAGAGCAATTGAAAGAGTCAAATTAGCAATATTTAAATGATATAGGGGGAGATTTCACAAGTATATATGAAAAGCTGAAATTCAGCAGTTTAATCCCTTTTATAAACTGATTTTAAAGACAAGTATCAATAGGCTTATACTCTTTATTTTGTAATCATCAAAAAGGGGGAGATTGAGGATGATAGTGTTATTTTGATGATTAACAAGCAATTATCTAGAGCATGCTATAAGTTAAATTGATACTTCATTTATAAGTTCATTACTCTCAGTATATTTGTTTAATTGAAAATGGATAAATGGCCTTGTTCATTTGGATGAATCTAACCTTGAGAATGCAGCAAAGTGTGATTTGAGTCGACCCATAGGTTGATTGGGTCGACCCCGGCACATCAAGAAGTCATCTGGCACACTCCTGCAAAAATGGCACAAATGAACAGTGAGTTGGGTCGACCCAAGGTAAGCATGAGTCGACCCAACCTCCAAAGAACCTCAAAACACAACAGAAGAATGCTCTCTGGATTTACTGAGAGGGTCGACCCACACAGTGGTTGAGTCGACCCAATCTTGAGTCGACCCAAACCCTGAGAGGGTCGACCCAAAGGCAAGACAGAAAGACAGACAGAAAATGGTTCTCTGGAATTACTGAGAGGGTCGACCCAAGAAGAAGTTGAGTCGACCCAAGTGAACTTTGAGTCGACCCAAAGAATGGTTGGGTCGACCCATAGGAAGGAAGGCTGAAATTGAGGTTTCTGTGGTTTCTGAGAGGGTCGACCCAAGGAATGTTTGAGTCGACCCAAATGAAGGTTGGGTCGACCCAAGGACAGGTTGAGCCGACCCAAACACGGGCTGAACATAACGGCTAGTTGTGCAGAAATGCTTTTTGGACTCCCAACGGCTATAAACGGCTAGTTTCTTCAATCCAACGGTCAGAAAGGACTATTTGGAGGTTGGAGAAGTATTTAAGAGGGAGTATTCATCAGAGGAAGCAAGCTTTTGGGAAAATACATCAAGTGCATTCAAGAGAGAACCCTAGCAAGGCAAGCTTCATCCAAGTGCTTCATTCAAGAGTCAAAAGAAAGGGGTTGAGCAGATTCAAAGAGTCATCAAGAGCTCCATCCTCCCTTGAAGAGTGAAGCATCCTTGACAAAGAAGAGCAAAGCGACTTCAAAGCGATAAATACTTTCTAACTCTTCTTTGTAGTTCATATTGTTTTATATGCTCATTTAGGAGTTTGAATCTTTTCTTTTTATTTGTTAAACACTTTGTAAAGGTTCGTTGGTGAGCCCGCAAAACCAACAAAGGTTTTTGGTGAACCCGGAAAACCAAGTGTATAGGTTCGTTGGTGAGCCCGCAAAACCAACAAAGGTTTTTGGTGAACCCGAAAAACCAAGTGTATAGGTTCGTTGGTGAGCCCGTAAAACCAACAAAGGTTTTTGGATTGTGAGCCCGGAAAACAATCCAACTGTAATCCGCGGGATTATAGTGAATTCTCAAGGGGACGCTTGGGGAGTGGACGTAGGTGCTAAGGAGAGCACCGAACCACTATATATTGTTGTGTTTGTGTTGTGCTTGTGCTTACGTTTATTCTTGCATCATCTTCTATCTTTGCACTAATTTAAATCATTCAAATAGTTTAAGGAAGCATCCACCGCACTTAATTAAGAAAACGTTTAAAGCACCAAAATTTAGAAGAAACCAATTCACCCCCCCCCCCCCCCCCCTCTTGGCTTGTCACCTTGGGCAACAAGTGACATGTGGTAATAGCTGGTTTGACTCCATTGTATTGGACCTTTGTGTACTTTGGATATTTAGTTGGGATTGATAGCTCCTTCTTTTTATGTGAACCATTCTTGACAATTTTAGACAACATAAGATATTCCGAAAATTTGATGGATCAGGCTCTAATAAACTGTAGTAAACACTTGTGAACTTGAGTAGTACACCTAAAATTCAAGCGGTACCATGTTGTGATGGAGGTATTAGTACTCTGAGAAAGTCATACTATTTTATGCACACTACACTTTCGTATTTTCCCTTGCTTTGATAGTTGCCATGCTTGAAAATATATATTAATTGCATGGGTATTAGCTTAGAATTTAGGACCTCATGTCATATCATTTTATGAATGATGTTTGTGGGTAACATCTCTACAAACCCTCACGAGACAACACTCATTCACTAGGATAACCTAGGAGTTTAACGGCTTGTTGCACGTGCTAAGTGCAATCGTGATGCCCTATGAAAGTGGGTACGTATCTTAGTTTTGTATCTTTAGCTTCAATAAAAAGTCATAGTTTAAACCACACCTTTTGCACTCTCATTTTTTTTTCATTTGTCCGTTAATTGCTAAGAGACTAGCAATAAGCTAGTTGGGGGGTATGATGAGAGCACAAAAGTGCGTTATACACGTTGTTTAAATTAATTTTATTGCTAACAAATAATGATAAAAGGGCTGCATTAATTTTATATTTTATTTGGCACAGATTATCGTAAATCAGAGTTTAAATGTGCATTTGGTTGACTTCAAGCCTGATTACACTGGAATAGAATTGAACCTGGTCAAGCACATTTGCACCCGAGGGACACATGGCAGCCATCCGGAGGCAGCACAAGATGGATCCACTAAGGGTCGAATTTCATCATCCGGGAGGATCCAAAAGCCCGCAACGGATCTGTGATTTGATCTCCTGCAACCCCTCATCCAGATCCCGCGATCAAGGCCCTCATCTTCCGCCCGTTTAAGGCGCTTCCCAGCTTCCTCCTTCCGCTTGCGACTCCGTATCCCAGCGCCCGTGAAGCTTCCCAGCAAGCCGTCCGCTCACCCTGCGCCTCACACGCTCCAGCTCCAGCTACCGCAATCGCGATCCGTCTCGGGTAGCCGTGAAACGTCCCAAGCCGTCCGTGATCAACGCCCAGCCATCCGCCCACCTCATCCGCCTGCGTCCGTCCGCCTCCCAGCAGCATCCGCGCGTCGTCCTCAACCGCGATCGGCTCCCTTGCTTCCGGATCCGCATCTCAGCCATCCCAACCGTCCACGATGCTCCGGGGTTCACGATCAGCCTTCCTCCCGGCCGAGATTAGCGTTCAGTCCTCCTTCATCAACATCCCGCGATCCACGTCCGAAATTCATTCCGGTCCGCCCATCTCCACCACGTGCGCAGTGGGGGGATGCTATCTATATAGCTCTCCATCGGCTGGGAGCTGAAACATGGGGGGATTGGGGAAAAACAGGGGGGCCATCGAAGAAAGGGAGAAGAGAGCTGCCGGCCTCTTGGTTTCAAACGAAAAAAAAAAAGAAAGAAAGGAAACAGGGGAGGCCCTGTTTTCGAAAATAAAAAGAAGAAAAAAATAGAGAGTGAGAGAGGGAGGGATGTTGATGTTTGTAATGGCTTGCTAATTCCGTTGGCAAAGGGTGATGGATGAATCCTTGTCATGTTGCTTTCATCAAGTATACTCTAAACTTTTATTCTAATTGTTTTATATCCATTGGTATGTTTTGAATTCTTGAATATTTATTTATTAGATAGATCTTTTATGGTTTATATATATATTGATGCATGGATTGTTTCGATGTTTGATTTGTCGTAGACGTAACCGGCACGATAAATACTTAGATGTTGAATTCATGTTTTCAGATTGTATACTCCATGATTAGAACTACTCTATCATATTAATCTTTAATCAAGAATCGCCAAGTTTATTTATTGAAAGTAATATTGTCAAGGAGGATTCCGGATCCCCAGCCTTCTCTATATTTTTGAACTTTGTTTAATTATCTATTAATCCTCTACTTTTAACTTTTGAAAATCAACTGAAAATTACATCTAAAAATTACGCTAATAATCTTTAGATCGTTCCCTGAGGAATCGACCTCGGACTTCCGAGTTATATTACTTGTGCGAATCTCCTGCACTTGGGAGAGCAATTTTATTTTTGCACCAGCTACTGTGTCTTGGAAGTGGTGGCCGCGGCCTTGGCAGCCAACGAGAAGGGCCCGACGAGATTTTCCCCTTTTTGTCTCTGATGAGAACCGAGAGGGAGGGAGGGACCTTCTCTTTTTTTTTATGATCTTCTAGTGAGCACCGAGGGGAAGAGACAGGGATGATGTTTCGGGTGGAATTTTGGTGGGGTGAATGAATAGGGACGGTGGACCGTGGGAGGTTCAGGGAGAAGATGCCGGATCGTGGCTTTGGCAACAGGGGCAAAGCTGGGGCTCTGATACCAAGCTGATGTAGCACAAGTGAAGGGAAAGAGGAGAAGGAGGAAGAACAAGGGAGAAGGAGGAAGACGTTATAGAGATGCAGGAAGAAAAGAAGGGAAGGAGGAAGAAGAAGAAGAATAAGAAGGAGGCTAGGATTTTTTCATTCAATCATCAATTGCCTCATACATGAGAGGGGTGGTCTTTATATAGACCTTACAGATTGACCCAATTACATAAACTCAATTGACTAGTCTAATAATAAAATAACGGACCAAATTAACTTGAGTAAGATAAAAGTAAATAATGCAATAAAAGAAAATGACTCGGACTCAAATGGACCCAATCCGAGTCTGACTCAATCTGGGGCTCAGGATCATCTAGATAAAGGGCTCTGATGTCCCCATCAGTTTGTTTGTATAATTCTTAATGAGTCCGAGATCCAAAAGGCAGAAGCTTTCTTGCTAGCTTCCTTATTAGGATTCACCTATATGTGCAGTCGTGAGGCTGCAATTTTGAAAAATGGATGGTTCTCTAAAAAGCACATAAAAGATACCTGCGCATGGCTATATTAGCGCAATCTGCTTAGAACCCTGATCGGGCTATATTATGTATGTTATTGATTTAATCTGAGCCATGGGCCGAGGTTCAAGATTAAGACCACCTTGGCTCCACAGATGTAATCAATTATCACTAAGTGAAGGTTCAAACCGAAAGGTACCTACACCTATTACATAATATAAGATATCCAACATTTTATTTTGATTTTAAAATTATTTAAATTGTTGTGGGGGATTGTTGGAAAAATTTAAATGCACACGCGGCCCGAGACTCGGCAGCGTGCATGTTTGAATTTTGTGAAATGCATTCGCGAAATCACCACAGGCGCGTCTGCGAAAGGCACGGATGCATCCACAAAAAGATCAAAAAGCTTCTTTAAAATACCCCTATAAATACCCCTTGATTTCATCTCTTTCGGAACACGAAAAATTAGAGAAAAATATCAAAAAAAATTTGAAGAAAAGTTCTTCCTCTTAGCCACTTCTGATTTTTATTTTTGCAATTATATTCAGTTTATTTTATTCTTTTTATTTCATTCTTCGCTGGATTTGTAAGTCCCATTGGGTTCGATTTGGCTTCTTCCGAGACGTACCGAAGAAAAAGTTTAGGATCGTCGTATCTCTGAGGAGGATTGTCGAGAGATCCATACGTGGCAAAATGATTGTACGAGCATGCCACCGATCTTTCAATGGAAAGAATAGAGATTTAAAGTAGGGGCAGAACTCAGGGCAACATGAGAGAACATCACCTATGTGAAATGGAGGCTGAGGGCGGAGCCATGCATCATCCTCGATGGGAACTTGGCCACGATGATCCATTGCATACAAGAGGAGGGGTGGAGGAGGGATGGGAGCCCTCTACTCTGCGACATCCACTAAATGATGGGAGGCTATAACGCCTTTTAGGCAGTGCATATGTATCAAAAGGCGAACAGAACCGCAGGCTGCATCGCCTCTTATGTTGCGCAGCACTCCGGAGATGTCTTCTGGACACACCAAGACATTCCTCCTGCACTGCTATGGCAGGTTTTCACTCTTGATTCAGTTGGATGCACTTATACTAGAGTAGGTGAGCAGCCACTGTACCCAAAAAAAAAAAAAGTAGGCATGAGACATCAAACTTTTAAACATTTTCACTGCTAGGACACCACCAAGTAGTGGGTAAATAATTTAAATTAAGTTGTAGAAACTTTAGGATAATTAAACACAAAACTGATTGGAAAATAGAAGATAAATATTTAACATGAGTTCTCCATCCAAATTGCAAAAAAGTCCCCTACTATTACAATATTGTATTTATATGTTGCCTTCTTCACTATTAAGATACATATCATGTTTCTATTCCAATACTTATCTTCACTAGTTTGTTCCACGCTGGCTATAACTACCGTTGTGACAGTTACCTCTTCTGTTGCTGGAAATTGGACCCGAGGGCGACTAGTGGCTGTGAAGGAGGAGCTCCGGCAGGAGACGGCGGGTGGCGGTCCGTCGGCGAGCGGCGTCCTCCGAGAGACCTGCAAAAAGCCAGTGGTCGGAGTTTTCGGTGCCGGCTCTCTGATGCTTAAGTCAGAGGGGGCTAATAGGTAGAGGGAGAGAAAGTATCTCCTAGAGTCTTCTTTTTTCTTTAGAGTCCAGGCCCCTCTAAGAGGGAGAAGCTTCTCTTATATAGGGGGGATTACCTGTGATGTGACGGGACAAACGAGTTACCGCCATGATTGAGCACGATTGTGTGAATTAATGCATTATCGTGGAAGATCAGGCCGGAGCCAATGAGTCGTCGAGGGTGATCGGACGTAGTTGAGTGGGTCAACTGGTTGCCGTGGAGGGCTTGAGATCTGTGTATGCCTGAGATCCGCAAGGCCTCGGCTTCGCTAAGCCTCTTCTAGGCCTCCTCCTGCGCCCTCAGGCACCTTCGAGCTTTATCTCGATAGTTGGCCGCCACATAGATCAACATATCGACCTCATGAAGATGCTATAATCAGAACAAATAAAGGAGTGGGCCGAGACTGAAAATCGAATGTGGGGGTTAAAGCCGAAAACTAACTTACCCAAATGGCGGAGCAGAAGGTCCCATCAATAGGTTGTTGAAGTCCGCAGACTGGAACTCAGCCCGATCAGCCGGAAGCAGCGCGACGCGGAATACTTGACGCGCTGTCTGAGCATCATGAAGAGCTGAGTCGCCCTCGAAAACGACCCACTCTGGGCAGTAGGGCCTCCTCTCCGAACGGGTCTCATCCCTCGAAGGACCCGGAAGATTGGGCCTCGCCGAGCTCAGTGAAGACGAGCTCGGGACCCCTAGGCCGCTTCCCGGCTTGGGGACCGAGCGCCGCAACCGGACGACCTAACGGCTGGAACGCTAAAAAATAGGGGCTGGACAAGCGAGGGCCGCAGAAGTCCCCGCAGAGCTCGAGCCCGCGCGCTCGGTGCCTGGAACTTCCTTCCGGACAGGGTTGGAAGTCCCAGTCCTGGGGACACTTGCTTCGGTGGCCACGCCCGCCGAAGACTTAGCTTTCTTCCTGGGCTCGGGCGGAACCCCACCGGCCTCGGCCGCCCTTTTTCTGAACCGAGCGTAAAGAGCTGCATTGCTGGTCACCATCTTTGAAATATCTAAGAAGACCAAAAAGAAAAAGCCCGGATGTTAGGTTATCGCCAAAGGAGAAAGGGAAAAGAAAAAGCGGAAAGTAAAACAAACAAGACAAAAGACGACAGAATAGAGCCACACAACTGCTCTTACCCTGAGGGCGCGCCGAGCTCAAGCCGACATTTACCAAAGCCACCTCCCTCACGAGGTCGTTCAGAAGAATGTCTTCCTCGAGCCTGTAAAGAGCGTCGAGGGTCTTCTGCTCGTTCTCTGAGAGTCTGGGGAGCTTGTTGGCGGCCTTGAGTCGAGCTTGCCCCCACCTGGGGTCGAACCCCCACGTGCGCTCGGAGAAAAGAAAGAAAAACTTCTCCTTCCACCCATGAATGGATGAAGGAGCACCCCGGAAGAGTGATCTACCGCCCCGAAGGGCAAGGTAAAGCCACTCCCCATCCCCCGGATTGGATTTCAACAAGAAGCATCGACGGAAGACGTTGACCGAGGTCGGTATTGCGTGCACCAGGCAGAGGGACAAAAATCCGATGATGGTCCTCGCGTTCGGAGCAAGCTGCGCTGGGACAAGCCGATATGTCGCTAGGAGCTCGTTCACGAACCCGTGCAAGAGAAATCAGAGGCCAGCCCAGAGTGTTTCTACGTACACTCTGATCCAACCTGGGGGAGGCCTTGTCACCCGATCCTCCAACCCCGTGGGTTCAAGACGAAACCCGCGCCGAGGGAAAAACCACTCAGCAACCATCTCCAACTCCTCCTCACCCAAAGTGGATCCGACCTCGTCAGGGCCACGACCCATCCCAAAAAAGAAGAAGAAGAAAGAAGAAGAAAAGAGGACAAAAACTCTCCGAGCAAACGAGGGGGAAGCACCTACTGAGATTCCCGCCAACGGCACCGACGACCCGGAGGTGGAAGATCAAGATGATGGCCGAAAAGTGCCTCGGAGCACCACCAAAAGAAATCAAACGTAGATCAGGGAACAAGAAGGAAGAAAGCAGGAGAAGAAACAGCAACAACAGCGGCCAAATAAGAGCCCTTAGGGCCAGAACAAGGGTTTATATAGACCTTTTCGATAGCCCAGATCGGCCAGACAGGATCCCACCCTCTGTCCGGATCGTGACATGTGTTAGCTCCAAAAATCGAAGCGGCATACCAACCTGGATCGACACCTCAAAAGTGAAATCGAGGCGGCATCCCGTCGGATCCTGCGGCCTCATCATGAGCCCATGACGCAAAGCAACCTCGAAAAATGGAAGGGCGTCGCCCCGTCTTCTCTCATTAAAGATGCCCCGAAGCGCGCGAAGCGCCGGAGTAATTTAAAGCTCCCTAGCCCCACTGGCATGATAAAGGCAACTACTTCCCTCGTCCGAGCTCGTAAACAGCTCGAACTCGAAAATCAGAGGGTAGTGTTGGAGAAAAATGGATCGCCCCGAAATACGTGAACACATCGCCAGCACGTGATCAGAGAGCGCCCGACTTGGAGGCTCCCGACTGGGTGCCCGACCTGGAGGCGCCCGACCTCAAGGCGCCCGACCTGGAGGCATCCGACCTGGATATTCGACCCCAGCATTTCCGACCTCGAAAGCCCGACCTCGCTATCCACCCGCTGCGGTCATATCCCTCTGTAGCCCGATCGGGACCACGCCCTGCTACTGTTGTCAACAATTAATGCGCATGGCCTCCGCAGACCTCCGGTTCACTCAACAGTTAATGCGCATGGCCTTCGCAGATCTCTGGCTCACTCGACATTTAATGCGCATGCTATCCACAGATCTCAGGCCCTCCACGACAACCAGTTGACCCACTCAACTACGTTCGATCACCCTCGATGACTCATTGGCTCCGGCCTGATCTTCCACGGCAATGCATTAATTCACACGATCGTGCTTAATCATGGCGGTAACTCGTTTGTCCCGTCACATCACAGATAATCCCCCCTATATAAGGGAAGCTTCTCCCTCTTAAAGGGGCCCCCGGACTCTAAAGAAAAAAGAAGACACTAGGAGATATTTTCTCTCCCGCTACATATTAGCCCCCTCTGACTTAAGCATCGAAAGGCCAGCGCCGGAAACCCCAGCCACCGGCTTTTTGCAGGTCCTCAGAGGACGCCGCTCGCCGACGGACCGCCACCCGCCATCTCCTGCTGGAGCTCCTCCTTCACAGCCACTGGTCGCCCTCGGGTCCAATTTCCAGCAACAGTAAGTACTCGACTTGCGTCTCTGATTACATTTTCTTTATCAAAGACAAGTTGGCTATTCTGAGAGATGCATATCCAAATCTTACTTTTTAACAATTAGTATGACTTTTCCCATACACTCCGATGTTTGACCTGTCCGGTCGAGTCGATCTTTTTTGGGACCAAGATAGGAAGTAGAGGGTTGCCTTCTTCCTCCTTTTCTTGATGTCGCCATTGGAAGAGGGTGGGGAAGTGGAGGGCAAGGCATCCATTGCCGACGAGAAAGATTTTGGAGAATTCTTTCTTTCCTTTTCAAGCGGATTTTAAGGGGTAAGGGAGAAAGTGAGGGAGGAGAAGAGGTTGTGGACGTTGGACGGATGGCCGTGGAAGACATTGAATTGGTGGGGGTGGAGGAGTAGAAAGAAAGGAGCTTGGGGTGTGAAAGGAAGAATATCTACTGATTTGGTGATCATCGTGAAGATCACGACTGATACTACATACTATATGTTGATCTAGCAAGATGCTTTGTAAAATATTTAAATCACATAAAAAGAAAATCTAACAATTATAATAAAATAGTGGTAAGAAAATATCTGGCCTGTGAGGTGTGAGAGGCACGCCAAGAGACGCACTGTCCCAAAGCCGTTGTTGCCTCCCCACATGCAGGTATTGGCGGTCAGCGACGGCTCCAAGATACAACCCAAACGGCTTACAACGGGCCTAATCTACAGTGCACGTCTATAGTAAGCAGATTACCTAGTCTATATCGGTTGCCCAAAATATAAAATAATATAGAAAATTGTAAAAGAGAGAATGGTGGTAGAGAGAGACAATGAGAGCAAGAAGAAGACTTTTTGTATTGTTTTTTTTTTAGGTCCAAGGAATGGCTCATATATATTGGCCTTTGTAATCCAACCATAACGGTTGAATACTTATGGCCTCATTAAGGCCATAATGAGAGATAATGGAAAGTTTTGAAACTTCCAAATGGAATTTGAAATACTTAAAGGTTACAACAATTCTTTTAAAAATTTGGGGGTTACAAATCCTTTTTATTTACACCTCTTTAAAACATTTAAAACTCATTCAAATTCCAAGAGTCCCCCACAAGTTTCAAAAATTTATAAAATCATATACATATATATATATATATATATAGAAATTTGGACTTTATACTATGCAATGGGTGCAGGTGTCTTCCGGACTTGAACCTACACTTAGTGTTGACAGTTCTAACCTGAAGAATCATAGTAAGCTAAGTCTTAAACTAGACCCTTTGGACCAGATTTTAACATGCCACACACATAGTATTGATATAGACTTGGTGCGGGTTAGCGCTATTTTTGGCCATGCGCTAAATCTTGATTCTCATGAGAGTTATTAGAGAGCAGCCTAATTCTCACAGTCGTGGCCTCACGACAACTCTCATTTAGGTGAGTCTTCCAAGAATACATGTGACCTGTATCCTGCAGGAGTATGCCTGCCTCAGGCTTATTCAGAATAATACCCTTCCTTAATGTCACATAGCAAAGTACTATTGCCATAGGGATGAGCAGGAGACTCTCTCCTTAAAAGTAGTATGGAAATGAGTCACGCAATATGGATTGTTTCTACCTATTGAACCTTCTTCATGGGATCTCCAATCACAAAGGTTGGGTTACCTCCCTAAGTGACTCCCTTATGGGCTTAAGCCCATCCCCCTCGACAAGTCAATGACAGCTCTCTTAGAAAGAGCTTTGGTTAGCTGATCAGCTATATTTTTCTCAGACTTTACAAATTCCAAAGACACAATATTCTTATTCAATAGGTTTTTAACTGATTTATACCTCACTTGCAAATGTCTATTCATTTTCTTATTAGTATGTGCCTGCCTTACTAACTCTATTACTGCCTTACTATCATAATGTATGAAAATGGCAGGCATGAGTTTATTAACTAAAGGTATGTCAAGCATCAAGTTTTTAATCCACTCAGCCTCAGAGCAAGTTGTATCTAAAGCTATAAGTTCTGACTCCATAGTACTCCGAGAGATAATAGTTTATTTCTTAGATCCCCAAGATATTGCTGCTCCATCCAAAAAAAATACATACCCTGAAGTGGACTTTACATCCATATTGTTTGTTATCCAATTCGCATCACTATACCCTTCAACTACATTCGGAAATCCCTTATAACACAATGAGTATTCCATGGTTCCTCTAAGATATTTAAAAACTCTCTCTAAAGCAACCCAATGATCTTCGTTAGGATTATGAGTATATCTACTAAGTCTCCCAACAGCATATGCTATATCAGGCCTAGTTTTATTTGCTATGTATAACAATGATCCAATCATTTGTGAGTACTTCAATTGAGATACTGGTTCACCATTATTTTTCTTCAAATGCACATTTAGATCATATGGGTATTGATATAGGTTTACAATCAAAATAACTAAACTTTTTTAACATTCTTTCTATAGTGCTGGTTTGATTAAGAGTAATTCCATTACGTGTTCTTTCTAACTTCATTCCTAAAATTACATAAGCTTCTCATAAATGCTTCATGTCAAAGTTTCTAGAAAGATAAGACTTAACATCATTTACTATCTCCAAATTTGTCCCAAATATTAATATATCATCAACATAAAGTATAAGATCATATGTTCTCCATTACTCTCTTTGTAGCATACACACTTATCATATTCATTAATCTTAAAGTCATATTCTAAGATCACCTTATCAAACTTCTCATGCCATTGCTTAGGAGCTTATTTTAAACCATACAAAGATTTAACTAACCTACAGATCTTATGTTCTTGACCTTTAACTACAATACCTTCAGGTTGCTCCATATATATCTCTTCATTTATGTCTCTATTTAGAAAGACAGTCTTAACATCCATTTGATGAATCACTAGGTTATGCACTGATGCTAAGGCAATTAAAATTCTAATCATAGTTATCCTAGATACAGGTGAATATGTATCAAAGTAATCTATTCCTTCCTTTTGTGTAAAATCTTTAGCCACTAGTCTAGCTTTGTACTTGTCTATGCTTCCATCAAGTTTTAACTTCTTCTTGAACACCCATTTACACCCAATAGTTTTATTTCCAGGAGGTAAATCAGTTAACTCCTAAGTGTTATTTTGAATAATAGACTCTATCTCACTTTTTATAGCTTCCTTCCAAAATCGAATATCTAAAGAAGACATAGCTTCCTTATAGGTAGTAGGATCTCCTTCTATTAAAAAGGTATAAAATTCGTCTCCAAAATTTTTCTCTATTTTAGACCTTTTACTCCTTCTTAACTCTAATTGTGGTTCTGGTTCCTTAGATGCACTTGTACTAGTGGAAGGTTTATTATTAGTAGATGATTTATCTATTACTTGTTGTGAAATTTTATTTTTATAAGAAAATATATCTTCAAAATATGTAGCATTTCTAGATTCTATAATTGTGTTGTTTGAAATTTCATTAATCTCAGAGTTTATAACTAAGAATCTATTAGCACTATTATTTTGAGCATACCCTATAAAGACAACATTTATAGTTTTAGGCCCTATTTTCTTTCGCTTAGGCTCAAAGATTGCTACTTTTGCTAAACACCCCCACACTTTCAAGATTTTAAGATTAGGTATTCTTTTCTTCCAAATTTTCGTAAGGGGTCTTATTATTATCTTTCATAGTTACTCTATTCAATATGAAACATATAGTAAGAATTACTTCCTCCCACAAGTTCTCAAGTAGCCCAGAACTTATCAACATCGCATTAACCATATTCATTAAAATTCTATTCTTTCTTTCAGCTACTCCATTAAATTGGGAAGAGTATGGCGGAGTTATTTCATGTACTATTCCATATTCCTCATAGAAGATGCTAAGATTAGTAAGTTATCTATAAGACAGGAGACTT
The DNA here is from genome assembly GCF_009389715.1 of Phoenix dactylifera. Classification (NCBI taxonomy): domain Eukaryota; kingdom Viridiplantae; phylum Streptophyta; class Magnoliopsida; order Arecales; family Arecaceae; genus Phoenix; species Phoenix dactylifera. Next base: position 27,877,860 of record NC_052392.1, on the reverse strand, counting down.
TAAAATCTTCACTAAATTTGGTTCCCTTTTTATCAACTCCTCTTAGAAGTTCTTGATACTCATAAATTTGATCTCCCACAAATTTATCGTCTACCATTTTATAACTATTATAATTTAAGACAGTAAACCGATCAATGCCAGCATCTATTATCTCATATTCAGCCTCTAAAGTATCCCAAGATTCTTTTGCATTTGAGATAGTGGCATGATACATATTATAAAGGTGGTCAGACAAAGCACTAAGTATTCTATTATAGTAGTGGTACTCTACTTGCTCATTAGTCATCCGAAAGGTAACTCTTAATTAGACTATGGTTCCTCTATAACAGATACAAGTCCTAATACAGTCAACCAATATTTAAGTTGTTTTTGCCACCTATGAAAATTTTGTCCACTAAATTTTTCGGGCTTAATACTATTAGCTTCTTCCATATTTGCCATTCTAAATTTAAACTCTAAGATTTTAAAGTTTAAGAGGACAGTAGAATATTCAACTATGAGGAAAAATAATAACAATAACATCGCTAATGAATAAATGTAAACAAGATGTTACTAAAAGTATCTCTTAATAATATACTATATAACAATAACTTTACTAATAATTGTAAATGAAAACAACACCAATGTCACCAATTAGATTTAATACTTACAAGCAAATGGTTACAATTCTCATTAAATTACCATTTATTGCTTGAAGCAAATTGTTATCGGAAATTAAAATCCTAAGAGTTTGTTTTTAACTATTCTAATTAAATTCTTTTGATCTTCCAAAACTTATTATAGATTTAATCAATCAAACTTTTCCCTTTTAATTTTTCCTCCTTTTTTTTAATATATATCTTAACCAAAACTTTTTTTTTAATTAAAACAGTAACTATTTTTTTTGATTAAATAGTAAACAGTTTTTTTTATTAAAGCAGGAAACTATTTTCTTAAACAGTAAACTGTTTTTTTATATTAAACAGTAAACTGTTTTTTTATTAAACAGTAAACTGTTTCTTTTATTAAAACAGTAAACTGTTTTTTTAATTAAACAGTAAACTATTTTTTTTAATTAAACAGTAAACTGTTTTTTTATTAAAACAGTAAACTGTTTTTTTAATTAAACAGTAAAGTATGTATTTTTTTTGATTAAACAATAAGCTGTTTTTTTAATTAAACAGTAAACTGTTTTCTTTAATGAAACAGTAAACTGTTTTTTATTAAACAGTAAACTATTTTTTAATTAAAACAGTAAATTGTTTTCTTTACTTAAACAGTAAACTATTTTTTTCATTAAACTGTTTTTTATATTGAACAGTAAACTGTTTCTTTTATTAAACAGTAAACTATTTTTTTATTAAAACAGTAAACTGTTTTTTATTAAAACAGTAAACTATTTTTTAATTAAACAGTAAATTATTTTTTTTTTGATTAAACAGTAAGCTGTTTTTTTTATGATTAAACAGTAAACTGTTTTCTTTAATTAAACAGTAAACTGTTTTTTTATTAAACAGTAAACTGTTTTTTTATTAAAACAGTAAACTATTTTTCTAATTAAACAGTAAACTGTTTTTTTAATTAAAACAGTAATCTGTTTTCTTGATTAAAACAGTAAACTATTTTTTTATTGAAACAGTAAAACAGTAAACTATTTTTTTAATTAAACAGTAAACTATTTTCTTTGATTAAAACAGTAAACTTATTTTTTTAAATTAAAATAGTAAACTGTTTTTTTTGATTAAAATAGTAAACTGTTTTTTTTTAAATTAAACAATAAACTGATTTTTTTTAATTAAACAATTTAATGTTAAAATTGAGAATCTAAAGCTAAACTATATATATATATATAATTATTTAAAGTGTATCCAACAATGATTTCTATCAAAGATGAACAAAAACAGTGTTCAACAATGCATCTTGCAAAGTATATAAACATATAGATGGAACAATATAAAAACGGCTTTAGAATGTTGATCTAGCAAGATGCTTTGTAAAATATTTAAATTACATAAAAAGGAAATCTAACAATTATAATAAAATAGTGGTAAGAAAATATCTGGCCTGTGAGGTGTGAGAGGCACGCCAAGAGACGCACTGTCCTAAAGTCGTTGTTGCCTCCCTACGTGCAGGTATTGGCGGTCAGCGACGGCTCCAAGATACAACCCACATAGCTCACAGCGGGCCTAATCTACAGTGTACGTCTGTAGTAGGCAGATTACCTAGTTTATATCGGTTGCCCAAAATATAAAACAATATAGAAAATTGTAAAAGAGAGAATGGTGGTAGAGAGAGACAATGAGAGCAAAAAGAAGACTTTTTGTATTGTTTTTTTTTTAGGTCCAAGGAATGGCTCATATATATTGGCCTTTGTAATCCAACCATAACGGTTGAATACTTATGACCTCATTAAGGCCATAATGAGAGATAATGGGAAGTTTTGAAACTTCCAAATAAAATTTGAAATACTTAAAGATTACAACAACTCTTTTAAAAATTTGGGGGTTACAAATCCTTTTTATTTACACCTCTTTAAAACATTTAAAACTCATTCAAATTCCAACACTATATATAGTTGATGATACATTCTACCTATAGCTGATTGTATATACCATATATAGCTGATTGTATATATCATGTATAGCTGCTTGTATATACCACGTATAGCTGAGAAGATGTGTATACATAGGGATCCTTATCCTTGTGAATGAGCAACAAGTTTCTCTACTCAACAATCTCCCTTTGAACTCTCTCTATTCTCTTCTTGTAATTAGCAACGTTTTGCTAAAATTCTCATGGTATCAGAGCCATTCGTATGGCAGCTACGACCGTCTTAGATCGAAATTTTACCCATTCGGATACTGTATTTCTTACCATTAGTCATAAGTCTCACCCAGAATAGATGAATGTAGATCATAATAAAATTCAATGCAGATATAGCGACAATTTTGGGCATACATAGTCTCACTGCAAGAAGCGAAATTTGTATAATTATTGTAAGGGATATATAATTTTAGAATGTTGACTACTACAAAAGAATAAGCAAGGCTGATCAGTATTCTTTATTTCAAATTCGAGTGAAAATCAAAAAATACCTAAATCATCTAATACTTGTCTCTTGGAAGGCAATCTAGCAGATAATGCAAACTTCACTATAATCAGCTTTATCTGATGCTATTTCCTCCGTTTTCTCCGCTGGCTTACCAGGTAAAGGAATTCAATCATCTCCTTGGTTTCTTGATTCTGTCACCTTTAATCATATGTTAGGAGAAAAATTAGTTTATCTGGGTCATATGGTCATGACTGCTCATGGAGAAAAATTATGTACTAATGCTGTTGGGACAGTTTACTTAGTAGACAAATGACAGAAAATATTGTCTCTTCCTAACACCTTTTATGTCCTTAGTTTGGTTTCAAATTTAATTTCTGCTGGCCAACTAGATGATCAAAATTGTTCACTTAAATGTTCTCCTCTTTATTGTGATATACAGTACCTACAAGCAGGAAAAATGATCAGGAAGGGGCATCGGCAAGGATGTTTGCTCCACCGGACTTGGACTTCCTCACCATGTCTTTCAATTTCTTCGTCTCTTAATATTTCTCTTGCAAATAAAACTTGTTATCTCTGCCATCAGCGCCTGGGACATCCCCACGCAAATAGACTTGATTATATGTTTAAGTTTGATTATTTTTTAGACAATTTGAATATTAAATCTGTGTCTTTTGATAAGAATTATGAAAGTTACTCTCTTGGTAAGGCTTCAAAATTATCTTTTACTTCTAGGACTTCCAAACTTGATTCTCCATTTGATTTGATACACACTGATTCATGGGGATCATGATCATGAATTCCCTCTAGACTAGGTTATGGATATGTTATTTTATTCATCAATCATTATACACGGTTCCTATGGATTTGTGTTTTGCGTGCCAAATCTTACCCCGCAAATATTGCTAAGTTCTTTATTACTATGATAGAAACACAATTTGGCAAAATAATCAAAGTATTTTGTTCAGATAAAGAGGGGGATTTTTGCTTCTCACAGCTTCGTTTTTTCATAAAAAGGGAATTGTACCATGTTCATAAACTCCTAAGCAAAATGGAATAGTTGGAAAAAAAAATTGTCATGTTATAGAAAATGCGGGAATTTTTTTACTTGAGTCTCATGTCCTGTCTATCTTTCGGGTAGAGGTTGTTGATACGACAATATATCTTATAAATTGATGATCTTCACCTTGGCCACAAGTCACTATGGTTTTATCTCTAAAATAAACCTCTAGATTACAATCAATTCTATTTTTTTGGGTGCATTTGTTTTGATTAATTACTTCCTCCTCATTAAAGAAATAAATTATCTTCCGAAATTATAAAGTATGTACGTGGTTATAGCGATAAACGAAGAAGATGTCTTTGTTATGATTTCCAAAATAAACACATGCATGTATCTCGCCATGTTACTTTCTTTGAAAATTCTTATTACCATGATTTATCTCAAGAATTAAGTAATCATTTTGACGAGTTCAATCAATCCAATCAATTCTTTTCTCTCTTGCCCAAATTTTCGGAGAGTTTGGCTTTGGAGACTAATAACACATATTATATTGAAATACCAACCATGCCTCCCAATAGTCATGATCCTAAAGGTCCTACCTCAAGTCCCTTTCTTGATAATAATTCTATTATAGTGTCTACATCGTCTGATCAATGCATAAGTCCTCCGCTACTACGGCGTTCTACCTGTTCCAACTTAGGTTATTCCCCAAATCAATTTGGTTATTCTTCTAAATAGTATGATCGTTCCACTTCCTTCTTTACTACCATAAATTCTAATTTTGTTCCTTCTACCTATCAGAAAGTAGTGGAGCATGAGTGTTGGAGAAAAGCAATGGCCGAAGAGCTTCATACACTAGAGACTAATCACCTTTGGGATTTAGTTCCCAAACCTACTGATGTTTCTATAATGGGCAGCAAGTGGGTATACACAATTAAAATGAAATCTGATGGTTCAATTGATAAATCTAAAGCTCAGTTTGTAGCTCAGGGTTATAAACAAGCATATGGGATAAGAGACAGTTTTCCAGTAGCCAAAATGATTGCTGTTCATAAAAAACATGTTGTAAACTCTACTAATAAATGGACTTTACATCAAATGGATGTAAAGAATACATTTCTTCATGGGCATTTTAAAGAAACTATTTACATGGCGCCTCCTTCTGGATATTCTCTTCTTAATCCTAACTTAGTGTGTAAACTTCACAAATCACTAAAGTAGGCTCCTTGTGCATGGTTTGAGAAATTTTGTTCTACCATTAGTTCAACCAGATTTCAACAAAACTTCAATGATCGCTCCTTGTTTACTTTTAGTACCTCTAATGAAATTATTATTCTCTTACTCTATGTTAATGACATGATTATAATAGGTAGTGATGGCAAAAGGCATTGGCGTGCTAAAGAGTTTTCTTCAATTCTCCTTTCAGATGAAAGATCTTAGATCTCTCACTTATTTTTTGAGGTTACAAATTACTCACTTGGAATATGGTTTACTTCTTTGCCAATAAACATATACTGAATATCTGATCAAACTAGCTAATTTGATAGATCACAAGATTTGTGCCAGCACCATGGAACTTAATGTGAAGTTGAAGAAGGATCCTTCAGATCATCAGACAACCCATTTCGGATCCAGTTCTATGCAAGCATCTTGTAGGAAGTCTTGTCCATATCACTATAACTCGGTCAGATATATCTTTTGCCGTTCAAGTTGTTTGTCAATTTGTTTCTAACCCATGACGACTGGCACTTCTTCGTATCATTCGATATCTTAAATGCACTGTGGGTCATAGTTTGTTCTTTTCTTCAGATTCTTAATTTCCTTGTTCTAATAGCTTTTGTGGACGCAACTCATGCGGGTTGTCTCGACACTAGGTACTCTACCACTAGTTGGTGTGTTTTCTTGGGTTCATCACCAATTTCTTAGAAATTTAAGAAGCAAGATTGAGTTGTTAAGTCTTCTATTAAAGCTGAATATCGATCTATGCCATCAATTGGCTCAGAAGTTGTTTGGCTTCATCGGCTTCTTATGGAATTTGGTGTATCATATCAACAACCAATATCTCTTTATACCGATAATGTGAGTACTATTCAAATTGCTACTAATTCTGTGCACCTTTAATACACAAAACACATAGAGGTGGACTATCATTATATTCGAAAACTTAAGCAAGATAACTCTCATTCTTTCATGTGTCCTCTCATGATCAAATTGCAGATCTCTTCACCAAATCTATGACACATGCTTGTCATACTTATTTAGTTGGCAAATTGATGTTTGTTGATTCCTAGCATAAATTTAAGGGGGGATGTGAAAGAAAGAATATCTCTTGATTTAATAATCATCATGAAGATCATGATCGAGTAAATAATTGATGATATATTCTATTCATAGCTGATTGTATACACTATGTAGAGAGAATTGAGAGAGAGGTTCTTACCCTTATGGATAAGCATCATGTTTCTCTTTTTAAAAATCTTTTCTTTGCTATTCCTCTCTAGTATCTGACCGTTTCAACCGGACGCAGACGTCGCTGCTAACTCCATGTATGCCAGCCGATAAGCTTTTAAAATTTTCCGCCAGCAAAAATTTCAAACGTCTAGAAAGGCATCTTTTCTGTACGAAAACCAGTCCACCCAGCTTCTACATCAGACAAAGAAAGGTCTACCTATATGCCAGGTCAGATAATTCTAGAAAGATTCTTTATGTTTTAAAAGATCTCAGCCATATCCATCCATTTACACAAATTTCCTTTTTTATTCTTGTCTGTTCCCACCGTAGGATGAAAGTTTGTCAAAAGAAAAACCAAAAAAGTGGCACACATCTCAGCTGCGGGCCTCGCGTGCCGTCTCCCGTGATTAACATGGGCTGCGCATGCCTTCCGAAGCCGGCAACAGTAACCAGCCACCCTTTGTACCTCGACTTCCACTTCCAAGCATTCGCGAACCCTAACTCTTTCTAGATCTAAATAATAATTTCTTTCTATATATAATCCCCTCCTCTGCCCTCATCAATGTAAGCCAACACATCCTCTTCTGGAACTCCTAGCCGTACGGGCTCTCTTTTATTTTCCATTGCTTAATCGATCTAAATCCTCTCTATCTGCAGATAGAGAGCTAATACGAAACCAATTCTCTCTCTGTTCTTCTTTCACTTCTCTCCGGGCCCTTTTTTTTTCTTTTTTTTTTGACTTCTTCTTCTTTTTCTCCTCAATCCAAACCCTCTTTGTTCTCGACTCATTGAAGAAGGGAGGCGTTGCTTCCTCAGCAAACGGCGAGACTGGTTCGTGAGCCACAGTGCTTCTGGAGTTGGATGATAACTGCCCACTATGGTCCAATGGTAGCGGGTGAGGTAGCTCAGAAGGGTCGGAGGTGCTACTTCTTCTAAAGAGAGATATCCAGATATGTGCCCACTGCCTGGGCAAACACCAGATGGCTTATCGCAATGGGTGTAGTGTCGATATGGTGGAAAATCCATGGGTAGACTCTCTTCTGGTGAGGCTATGGCTGACCATAGTCAATGTTGAAGTTGCAGGTGGACTTCGAGTTTGGGATCTTCTCCACCCTGAGGGGGCAGGTGGAATTCTGCCCAAATCGGCTACCTGTTTAGAGAGCACCTCATAGAAAGAATCTCATCGCTGCCTATTCTAGGGTGTGCTTGTCTGGATGTCAGGGTTTGGAGCTCGTTTAGTAGCCACAGAGTTAGAGTGAGAGATGTCTATCGTTTTCTTTGGAGTGAGCAACATCCGAAGTTGGACTACACTTAGATTTGGAGGTTCGGCCTCCATCCGTGGGTAGCTCTGTTTCTCTGGAAGGTGGTGCGGGACCGGTTGCCGACAAAAGCAGTATTGTGCGAGCATGGACTAGGCATCCAATATTAGTGCCCTGGGTGCCAGTTGGATGAGACTATAGATAACACACTGTTTCAATGTGAGCGTGCTAGAAGGGTCTGGAGGCTTGCCGACATCCTGTCGGACACTCGAAGCCATTCGAGCCCCTTCTTGCAGGCGCTCAGATGGTGGGCTTTCGTCCCTCAGACTCGACAAATAGCCATTGTGGCGACTTACATTGTTTAGCACATCTAGCTACCCAGAAATACCTAAATTTTTAGAGAGAGCAGTCCTACACCTAGGTTCGTCGTAGAGTGGGCTCAGGTTCAGGCAGTGGAGATCTCCCATGCAGGTTCATCGGACGGGTCCTTGATAGCTCGGGGCACCCGGGGCTGTACTTCTGCTCATGTAGCACCTCGGCTAGTGTTATTCACCTGGGAGCCTCACCCCAAGTTTTCTCAACGTCAACTTTGATAAATGCGTGCGTGCTTGACGACGGAGGAGAAGTGGTGCAGGTTATCATCAAAGGCCCGGATTTTAGGGTGGTTGTTGTTGAAGGGTGCTAGATCTTTCACACCTTCATTCTGGAGGCAAAGCTGAGAGCGGTGTGGGTTGGTCTAGGCTATGTACGGCGAGTTCTGCGGGCCCGAGTCGTCCTTCATTATGGCGATTTGGCCACGATGATTGGTTGGATCCAAGAGGCACCGGTGGTGCGAGTGGGTGCCACCCCTTGCTCTAGGATATTCAGAGCCATAGTGAGTGGCGATGTTAATTTTCAGGCCAAGCATGTTTATAAAAAGATTAACAGGGCCATGAATTAGGTAGCTTTGTACGAGGCCGACCATTCTAGGAGCCTATGGATTAAAAAAAGAGTTGTCCAGAGCACTGAGATTTCTTGTTTTTGACTTTTTTAGGTACATCCGTGCATGAGCCATCCTCTTTAACCCCCCCCCCCCCCCCCCCCCCCCAAAAAAAAAAAAAAAAAAAACTCCTCTGAGGGTCTCGGCAGTGTCGACGGCGGTGCAGCCGCAGTCTCCATAGATGACGACAATGTATGGGCAGCTAGCATTGGTGGAGACGATGGGATCAGCAGAGATAAAGGCGGCGTATCGGCTGCAGGTGCGGCAGTGGCACCAGAACGCCTACCGCTCCACCAGCAAGAAGCCCTTCTTCACTTAGCAGTTCATGCAGGCGCACAAAGCCTACAAGGTCCTCTTAGACCCCACCCTCCACTGCGACTACGATCTATCCCTCCAGGTCGCCGGCGGGTCTACAGTGAGGGCATGGGGACAAGAAGGGTTCAGAGACTGGGAGGCCTAGCTGGAGAGGCTCTGGAGGTGGGCGGCCTGGCCGAGGCGGGAGGTGACTTGGGGAAGTAGGATGCGGAGCGGCGCCGGCCATCAATCTAATTGATTGATCGACGGACCGTCCCCTCTATCTTTTGGACGGTAATGATGGAAGGATCTACATCAAATATGGGGGTGTATGATAGGATCACATGTAGAACGATGTAGCAGCAGCAGACTGCAGCCATCCTTGTACCCGAGGAGACTTGATATTGATAGATAATAAATTGGTTTTGGACAGAGTATTTGAGTCAATATATTTGAGATGTAGATATTAAAAGAAGAGTGAATATATGAATAGGCGCCGTAAAAGCATCCAGTAACGTTTTTTTTTTTTTTGAAAAAAGAAAACTTCTTGGCAGAATTCATTGAACTCTTTGTAATTTTTTAAACATGTTCAAATTTATCTACTACAATTCATAATCATGCTTGTTGTTTATTTTCTTAGTAAAAGACTTGTGAATCTTAAACATGGAATTTTAAAATTCATTGGAGAGTCAAGTTCAATCTTTAGTAAGTCAACCAATTATCCAAGCTAGGTACGTTTCAATTTCATTTGTGTACAGATTAGGTTTTTCTTATTACAACAAATCCATAACAAGATCTTCATCATTCCGACTTGTTTCTACCTTTGTCTATTTCAAATTTGATAGATCACAAGATTTGTGCCACCCCCATGGAACTTAATGTGAAGTTGAAGAAGGATCAAACAACCCATTTCAAATCTAATTCTATACAGGCATCTTGTAGGAAGTCTCGTCCATCTCACTATAACTTAGGCCAAATATATCTTTTGCAATTCAAGTTGTTAGTCAATTTGTTTTTAACCTATGACAACTACATCTTATAGCACTTTTTCATATCATTCGATATCTTAAATGCACATTGGGTCGTGGTTTCTTCTTTTCTTTTGATTCTTCTCTTGTTTTTACAACTTTTGTGGACGCAACTCATGCGGGTGGTCTCAATATTAGGTGCTCTACCACTGGTTGGTGTGTTTTCTTGGATTCATCACCAATTTTTTATAAATGTAAGAAGCAATATTGAGTTGTTAAGTCTTCTACTGAAGCTGAGTATCGATATATGTCATCCATTATCTCAGAAGTTGTTTAGATTCATTGACTTCTTACGAAATTTGGTGTGTCATGTCAGCAGCCAACATCTTTTTATACCGACCGTATGAGTGCTATTCAAATTGCTATCAATTTTGTGCACCATTAAGGCACAAAACACATATAAGTGGCCTATCATTATATTCGAAAACTTGTGCAAGATAAAACTCTCATTCTTTCATGTGTCCTCTCATGATCAAATTGCAGATCTCTTCCCCAAATCTATGACACAGGCTTGTCGTGCATATTTAGTTGGCAAATTAATGTTTTTTGATCCCTAACACGAATTTGAGGGGGAATGTGAAAAGAAGAATATCTCTTGATTTGGTGATACATTCCATTTATTACTGATTGTATATACTATATTGAGAGAATTGAGAGGGAGGTTCTTACCCTCATCGATAAGCAACATGTTTCTATTTTTAAAAATCTTTTTTTGCTATTCCTCTGTATCATCTGACCGTTTCAACCGGAGGCAGACTCCGCTGCTAACTCCGCGTATGCCAGATGATAAGCATTTTAAATTTCCCACCGGCAAAAATTTCAAACGTCTAGAAGAGCAAGGCAATCTTTTCTGTACGAAAACCAGTCCACCCAGCTTCTACACCGGACAAAGAAAGGTCCACCTATCTGCCAGGTCAGAGAATTCTAGAAAGATTCTTTATGTTTTAAGAGATCTCAGCCATCCATCCATGCATTCAAATTTCCTTTTTTTTCTTGTCTGTTCTCACGGTGGATGCACGTATGTCAAAAGAAAAACCAAACAAGTGCCTTCCATCTCAACTCGCGTGCCGTCTCCCGTGACAAACCGACAAAATGAATCCATTGGCTGTACATGCCTTCCAGAAGCCGCCAACAGTACTGTCTCTCTTCTTCTTTTCTCTAAAACAGATATTTAATACCATATAAATACGGACATAACCAACAAAATTAAAAAATAACATGCCATGCCTAAAACAATTTCTTCTTTTCGGCTTATAGGGTGTCTCTAAAGTGGTTGGCTACATAAATAGCCAGCTAGTCTGCGACCCCGTTAGCCTCTTTAAATGTTTAGTTTGAAAAACCGTCTCATTCCTCACTATTATACAGATATCTCAGAGCAGAAGGTGACCCATCTCACCACCATTCGAACCCTTTTGAATCCAATGAATTATAGTGGTCGAGTCACACTCTAATATAATCGAGATGGTTTGTAACACTCACGGCGTGGAGCTGAGATGTTAAAGAGCTGGCGACCACCATTTTAGAATTTTGAATTTCTGATGACAAAAACAGCCTTCTCTTTTTACTTTTTTTTCTCTTTTTTTTATATATCCATCAAAGTTAATCTCTAAGAAAACTCGAAAACGAGGGCTCTCGGATAAAAAATAGGATGCGGTGCGCTGTCTGAGCAATCGGTCCCGTAACGTGCCACCCTTCCAGCTAATAATTTCTTTCTATATATACCCCTCTTCTGCCATCAAGCCAACACATCCTCTTCTGGAACTCGAAGCCGTACGGGCCCTCTTTTAATATCTATTGCGAAATCGATCTAAAACCTCTCTCTCTATATCTGCATATACAAAACTAATACGAAACCAATGCTTTCTCTCCCTTCTTCTTTCACTTCTCTCCGAGTGCCTCTTTTTTCTTCTTTTTCTCCTCAATCAAAACCCTTTTTGTTCTCGACTTATCGAAGGACTCCTCTGAGGATCTCGGCGGCGTCGACGGCGGCGCGGCCGCGGTCTCCACAGGCAGCGACGATGTACGAGCTGCTGGCGTTGGCGGAGACGGCGGGACCAGCGGAGATAAAGGCGGCGTACCGGCTGCAGGCGCGGCGGTGGCACCCGGACGCCTGCCGCTCCACCAGTGAGAAGACCTTCTTCGCTCAGCAGTTCATGCGGGCGCGAGAAGCCTACGAGGTCCTCTCAGACCCCGCCCTCCGCCGCGACTACGACCTCTCCCTCCGGGTCGCCGGCGGCGCTACGGTGAGGGCGCGGGGGCGAGAAGGGTTCGGGGACTGGGAGGCCCAACTGGAGGGGCTCTGGAGGTGGGCGGCCCGGCCAAGGCGGGAGGCGACTTGGGGGAGTAGGATGCGGGGCGGCGCCGCCCATCGATCTGATTGATTGATCGATGGACCGTTCCCTCTATCTTTTGGACGGTGAGGATGGAAGGATCTGCATCAAATCTTCTGGCGTATGACAGGATCTGACGTATAAAAACAATATAGCAGAGGCAGGCTGCAGCCTCCAGGAGAATATAGTTATTAAAAGAAGAGTTAATATATGACTAGGCACCGTAATAGCATCCGTGGCTTCTTCGTAATTGTTTAAAAATGTTCAAATTTATCTTCTACAATTCGTAATCATGGTTGTTGCTTACTATCTTTGTAAAAATCTTGTGAATCTTAAATATAGAATTATAAAATTCATTAGAGTGTCAAGTTTTTGATCTTTAGTAAGTCGACCATTTATCCAAGCTAGGTACGTTTCAATTTAATTTGTATATGAATTAGGTTTTTCGTTTTACAACAAATCCATAACAAGATCTTAGTCATTCTAACTTGTTTCTATCTTCTAACTTGCACTTGCAGTTCCAAAAATAGAAATCTCTATCGAACTTAACATACATCAAACGCCACAACTGCAAGCATTTGTACCTTTCAAATCAACCATAACAAAACCTTCTCATCTAATTATCCATTTTTTGTGCAATCCCGCACCCATGCACCCACCCACCAAAGATATAAGACATGAACCATTTTTCTACTGCTCTGGGACGGATAAGGCTCGGACTTAGAAAGGGACCGTGTTCCATATTGTTGGAAACTAACGATTGTCTTTTGCTAGACTTGGAAAAAAGAAGCATCAACAGGCCAAATCCATGCACTTCCATTTCTGCATGAAAAGTGCTTCTCCTCTCTCAGAATCTTCCCAGGCAGGCACAAAATTAGTATTTTGATCTTTATTAGATCGCCTATTCATCATATTTGGCACCAAAAAGACCGGGTCCCATCAGTTTTAGAAAAATTATTGGAAAAATTTAGCAGCAGCCTTTCCATATTGTCTTATCCTAATGACAAAAGAGGCCTATAGTTTTGTCACAATTCTTTTTCCTTCTTTTGGGACTGAGGAGTCCTAATATCTAACCAAAATAGGTTTGTTTTTAGTATCCGTCAATATGGTTTCTAAGAAATGTTCCAGTAGTCGAAGCAGATATTCAGAATCATCTTGAATTCTTGTCTGGTATCTAAGCCACGTCTTTTTTCAATGTTAAGAGCTAATGTATGATTGAAATTTTATAGAAAAAATGGACTGGATTTGGATCAGATATTTGTTATATTATAATCTCATTATCTACTATTTAGGATTGGGACATTTGATATGTAGATTCTTGAATAGTTCTCTCATTCATAATTGGGATTAAAAATATATATTTTATATGGACCAAACATATGATAGATCTATATTCATACGTATTATTATTTAGCAAATAAAAAATCTGTTAACTATATCAAATAGATTTTAAAGTTCAAATATAGACTACGCTCCATTCAATCGAATCTGAAGGCTAATTCGTTTGCCCCCAAGGCTCTCATACTTTATAGCTGAGCTACATCATTTCAAAAAAAAAGTGAACAAATTAATTACTTGGATGCAGCATTTCTCTCTCCCTCCATCTCTTGTAGCTCTTCCACTCTCCCAATCACTCTCTCTAAATCTCTCTCTCACCAGTTTTCTTCACCTTCTTTCCCTGCTCCACTTCCATCCCTCTCTTCCTCCATTGCTCTACCACCCTCCCCCCTGCATGGAGAACTCCATTTTATAGCTATGTAATTGTGTTCTGGTACTTTTCCATGTCACAAGGAGAAGCCTAGCAAGGTCAGAAGAAGTTGAGATAGGAAGAATATACTTCAAAATCTACATACAGGAACCAAATTACAGCACTCAGAGCAAGTGGAAGAATCTTTGAGCAATTAGAAAAAAATATAGAAGAATAATTTGAATAATTTTCTTTGACATGCCAATGCAAATGTATTCAAGTAATAAACGCTTATACTAATAAATATTAACATTGGCAGAATAAAAAGTTGTCATTCAGTAATAAACACTAGCATTACCCTCATAAACACTTATCATTCAGTAAAGAACACTAACATTACAAGAATAAGCATTTATCCTTTATAAACAAACACTAAATTTACACTTATCCTTCGAAAATGAATACTAACTATACAGGAATAAACACTTATTATTCAATAAATACTAACTTTATAGGAATAAATATTTATCATTCCATAATAAACATAAATATTTTCGGAATAAACACTTATCATCCAGCAATAAGAACTAAAGTTTTCCGGATCAATGTGATTGTAATTAAAATAATGGTAAATGGTCCAATTAATATAGTTAAAAATATTTTTTTATTGCTCATGCATTGAGGTAAGCTTAAATCTATTAATAGTTTTTATTGGAGCTAGTTTTATCAAATACAGTGCAAATGGAAGTAGAAAGTATGTATGATGATAACATGACAACCATTTTCAGCACACCAAACAGTATTGCAGATAGAGGAAGTGTTGTGGCCGATTATATGCCACTCGAGAGAATACTCTTATATCTGGTGATTAGGTAGACAGACCAACTCAGCCAACAGATGGTATTGATGAGACTCCCAATGAGGAAGAGCAACCATCATTGATTGCAACATTGATCTTTTTTTTTTGGATAAACCGGTGTCTCATTACATATGGATATGAATACGCCACGATGAATCAAAATGCAAAACACGATCGAGGCTCTGAGGGATGGGGCAGTGACATCCCATAAGAAAGCCCTAGAATGATAAGCTACTGAGGAGGCGACCCAGTCCGCCGCACTGTTCGCCTTCCGAAATACATGTGCGACCCAGAAAGAGTCAAAATTGTCCAGAAGGTGGCAAACATCCCCGACTAGTGGGTGTAGATCTGGCTTGGCACGCCCGCTCTTGATCTGCTCAATCACTGTGGCAGAATCACCCTCCAAGAATATCCGCTGAGCCTTCAAATGTACTCTAGTATATACGAGACCCTCCACTAGGATGGACTCATTAAATATGCACTGTCCTCCTGCCATAAAGCCCACACCACATCTACTTCCGTCCTCTAAAATACTGCTATCAAAGTTCACCTTGAGAAAACCAGGAGGTGCGGGCTCCCAGGATCCCATGGGTACCATCGCATATCTGGGCGCTACAAGAGCCAAAGGGGGCCCCCAGATATCCCTGTCCTCTCCAGGTGGAAACTTTGATGTAGCGCTCGCCAACTCAGGTGTATGTGCAAATGCTCTGTCCACCACTTATCTCGGATAAAAACTTCTGCCCTCGAATATCCTCGCATTCCTCTCCAGCCAAATGTGGTATGCCATATAAGCCCATACAGTCCCCTTCTCTGCTCCGCCAGGTCTCTGACCTAGGTCTCTCAACTGGCTCAGAAATGCGTCCGTGGAGGTAAAAATTCATCGATGGGAAGAAGCCGGGCCCCATCCCTGAAACGCCCATGGGAACGTGAACAGGACATGGCTGATAGTCTCCTCCTCCCCTGGGCACCCCTCATAGTCGGTAGGAATCCAAACCCCTCTCCTAGCCAGGGTCCCTCTGGTCAGTAGAATACCCCACACCATCTTCCACAGGAAGAGGGCCACATGTGGATGTACCCATAGCCGCCAAATCCAACGCTCCTCCAGTCGGCGAGCTGACCCTGGGTCCACTATAGCCTGAAGATCACTAGCTGTAACTCTCGCCCTCCCAGTCAAGCTTCATATCCTCCCATCAGCCATATCCACATGTGGTAAGGGTGTAGCCAATACTCTCTCAGCCAGAGCACCACCGAAAAGCCTGTGAACCCGGTCAACATTCCATCTACTCTCCTCCGGGGTGATGAGATCACTCACTCTGGTCGCGTCCAATGCAGCTGGGTCAAAGAAGGTCGGCCATCTGAATAATGGCAATCTCGTCAGCCATCTATCCTCTACGGCATCAATGCATGCACACATCTCTTGCCAAATATAGGAGCACTGCTGCCTAGGTCTGAATACATCTTCCTCAATCCACCGCCCATACCTGGCTTTCATCAATCTGCTCCACAGTCCATTTGACTCCAAAAGATATCTAGCCACATGCCTGGTCGTCAGTGCCTCCCGCCTAGTGATGAGGGAATGTATACCCAATCCTCCACTACTCGTCGGCTAACAAAGAACCTCCCAAGCGAGCAAATGGGTGCCTCCTCCCCGTGCTCGTCCACCCCATACAAAGCTCCAAATCAATTGCCCCAATAACCTCAGCAAGGCAATAGGAACAATGGTGTTTGAAAGTAAGTATATAGGTATGAAACTTAGCACTAACCTAACCAATGTAATGCTGCCCATCATGGATAGGGTGCTCGCCTGCCACCCCTGCAACCTCTGTCGAAAGCACAGCTCCAGCTCCGAGCAATCTCCCCTGCGCAACCGCCGTCCGGTGATGGGAACCCCGAGATACCGCAAAGTACCCTCCTACTCACTAATCCCTAATATCTCTGAAATGACACCTTTCAACCGCAACATTGATCTTTTAACATTGCATGAATGCATGATCTTCAAAAGTCCAAAAGAAGTAGTAGGAGCACACAACAAATATGCATATCACAAAGGGTTTGGTATTCAGAAGGGATCATCTTATTGATCTTCTAAGGGTAATGAAATCACTAGGCAAGAAGACACATGTTGAAAAAGGGATGTATAAGCCTAAGGTCAAGGGTCCTGTTGATGTAGAAGGTTGTGCAGAATTACAACTCCGAGCAAGGATGCACAGAGCATCCACATTGGATAAAAAGAGAAAATGCGTATTAGGAAGAATAAAGCTGGCAAGTGGGAGGTCATGAAGTTTGTTGATGTTCATAATCATGAGCTCATTTGTAGCTTGTCTAAAACTTGCTTCCTCCAATCTCATAAAAAGATTACCACATAAGACAAAAAATTTATAGGAACTTTACAAGAGTAAAATATTTTTTCTCAACAAATCATGGGTGCTATCTCACAATTGCATGGAGATATATGCAATATAAGCTTCACTAAGAAGGATCCAACTTTAGATCTAACCTCCGAAAACAGTTATTCAATGTTGACTTTTAGATAACAATTAATTATTTTCGATCTTTATAAGCTGAGAATCCATCCTTTTATGCCCATTGATTTTGCAAGTGCCATGCCATAAAGAATATCAGAAAATGTCTAATTATTTTGTTTAATAGAAAGGATGGATTGAAGGATGATCTTCTCCATTGCATCATTGCTTCCATTTCTCTTGAGTAGTTTGAGCATCGTTGCAATGTCTTTATCAAAAAGTACTCCTCAGAGTCCAATACTTACTTTCAATACATATTCAGCAGATGAGACCAATAGGTACCGATATATTTTAGGCACATATTCTTTGCTTCTATGCCTACAACACAATATAGTGAAAGTATTCTCTCGTTATTCAAGAATTTTATTGACAATCACATGAACGCTTTCAAGTTTGTGACTCAATATGAGGCAATATTGGAAATCCGATATGATCAGGAGGATAAGGAGGACTTTCGTACAATGCATTCATAGCCGGCTTTATAGTCCAGATATCCAATTAAGAAGCATGTTCTTGAATTATACACTATAAGTTTATTTAATGTGTTCAGGGAGCAACTCAAAATGACCACCATGTATGACATGGAGGAGGTTGAGAAAAAACAACTTGTATCAAATTGAGATTGATGCTTCCAATAGGAACTAGAACAATAGAACACCATACTATGTAAGAAGTGCCCCATCATATGAGAAATTTTCATGTACTTGTCTAATGTTTGAATTCAATGGTATTCTCTATGCTCCTGTCTTAAAAATCCTTATTCATCTAAAAATTCATCACATCCCCTCACATTATATATTAAAGCATTAGACCAAAAGTGCCAAGAAAAGAGTTGTAGATATGGCTACAAGGGCAAGTAAAGGTGAGGAGGAGACAACATCAAGAACCATAAGATTTAGTGGGCTATGTAAAAAGCTTTCTAGATTAGCATACGATGGTTGTACCTTTCACAAGATGTATGATCTTGTTATGAAGGATATAGAGTCTACAATCCAAAAGGTATGTACATTCAAGAAGAATTTACTGAAAGAACAGAGTGTATGTGATGAAAACTCTACAAAGCTTCCAGTGCCCATGATCTAGTGTAGCCAAGTAGAAATATCAAGCATTGATAGTAACATTCTTAAAGATCCTCTAGTCTCAAATTGTAAAGGTTGTAAGAAAGTTAGCAGGTTCAAGCACCCAATGGAAAGTGAGTCAAAGAAACAACAGACATGCAAGAATTGCCATCATAAGGGATATAATATTCAAACATTGAAGGCAATGGTAAGCCAAATCTACATGCACTAAAATTCTTACTGATGTAAATTTAGGCTAATTCATTTGATGTGTTTCTGCATTGTTGTACATTATGCAAGTTGATGATTTCGAAGGATACGTTAGTGAGGATTCCTCTGATGAAGAGCAATATGATAATCGCATAGGATCTCCTATATCATATACCTGTAATAGTTATATGACAAATTATACTTTTGTAGGACCATAGCTTGGATAGCCAATGCATAATGTCTCCTCCTAAGTTATGAATTCATTTGTTATGTATGATGTGTATATTAAACACTAAGTTGTCTATGAGATGCAAACTGACATGTTACGTCTCTTTAACAAAAAAGATGTGAACTGATGTGTACATTATCCATGATATCTCCTCCTTGATCAAGCTAGGACATATTCGCAATAAATAGAAATGATAGAGAATAAACACAAAGTTTCGAATGCAGTAAATACAAAGTAGTATAAAATAAATATACACCTTTTTGGAGTATAGAAACTTGCCAAGAATAAATAAAAACATACTGGATGCTCACTGTCTTCTTGTGTTCCTATCTCGAAATAAATAGAAACAACTAAAGAATAAATGCTAAACCTTTAAGGATAAGTACAAATAATTCAGAATAAACACCTAGTTTACATTGATTAATAGAAATATCATAGAAACAAACAGAAATTGGACCCCCCAACCCTTGGTCAGACTAGGGCTCGCTCAAAATAAACAGCAAAGATAGAGGATCAATACAAAGTTCAGATGCAGTAAAAACAAAGTAGGATTGAATAAACAAAAACCTCTATGAAGTAAACAAAAATTAGCCAAAAATAAGTAGAAATCTATGTGGGTGTTTACTGCCTTCTTGCACTCTCTTTTAGAAATAAATAGAAATACCTATAGAATAAATGAAGGGTTCTAGCTTGTTATAATGCGCAGCGGAAGCTAGGAATTTTAAAAATTTTCTTAATAAAGTCCCTATGCATGAAACCCTTTTAAGCCTAGATCACCTTAATGATTACAATCAAATGATATAATATAAACGCAGAATTAGTAGAATACCTCAAACGCTAATCCAAAGTGTACAATCTCCACGAGGCGTCCAAGTGTCCGCCCTCCAATGGTGATCCACACGAAAACTTGATTCAAGTTTTAAGCTCCAAGGACTTTGATTCTTAATGCAGAATTCTTCTAAAGAACTCTAATGGCTTGCTTTCCTTCCTTTCTATTTTTCTTTTTCCTTCTAAAAACACTTCTAACCTTTTTGTCCTAAAGAAGACCTTCTTGTCTAGGATTAGGACAACTTAAGAGTGATGTTAGAAAGAAAGAAGGCTTGTAAGAAAGAAGGGATATGTGTGAGAGAGAGTTGGATTGATTTTCGATAGATTAAAACACCGGAAGCATTCCCTATTTATAGATGGCGTACGGATGCATTGTAGCCATCCATTCATGCATGAAGAGGGGCGTGAGATCAAGGGGTTTGTCATTTGATGAGAGGGCATAAGTGCTTATGATATGGCGCTTCATTCTTATCCATTCCCTAAGCACCTCTTCATGAAATCCACCGTACTCATGCCTCTCTTCATTTCTTCTCACGCATGAAAAATAGGAACCAACCTTATCCATTCATCAAGGGTTGATGATGATCCAAAGGCCATGAAAGAGGGCGCCACATATCCCTTAGGCGTGATGAAGAGAGAAGAGAGAGAATGGATAAGATCAAATAAATGGTTCATCCTTATCCATTTAATCTTCACGTATTCTCTCTCTTTCCTTCACCTATTTTTCATCACCACGCCTCCCAATGATATCCATCACGTCATCATGATCTCCCATCATCCTATGATGAAAATCCAATGGCTCCAATTTATGGCGCCATCCATTTGATCCATCTCTTCATCCAAATGTTGATCCAACGGTCAAAAATGAATGATTTATCAAATCTAATCCAATTAGACTCAAACCAAGCCAATTAGGTGCCAACTCTTGGCTAACCCATATTATAATATGATCTAATCAAATTAGATCAATTAAGAATCAGATTCGAATCCAATTCGAATCAGGAGCTAAGGTTTGCAACACCTGCTAGGATGTTTATCTTGCAAACATGATCTAATCCAATTAGACCCTTGATAAGTTTTCTTGTGTGTGACCCATTGGGTTCCATACTTAGCCAGCTATAGGTGTGAGTGCGAGTTGACCCAACTTGATTAGAACTCTTCTAATCGATTTAAGTCCAAACTGCGCGTACCCGAACTTAACAATTAGAATCCTTTCTAATTGGTGATCGAATTAAACTCTTTAATTCGATCAAACCTATAAGACAAGATTGACGTCTAGCAACGTGTCATGTCTATCCGAAAAATATGAAATTTGGTAGAAATACCAAAAATACCCTTCAGTAGCAAGTTACCGTGCAATTCAATCCTTTAATCAAACTGCATCCCAAATATGTATACGAGTATGAATATATGTCAAACTCAATTTCATATTCATATTTTTCTCAGTCTTTTAATGATAATTCAAATAATAAAATATTTAGAAACTCCTTTTAATTTTCATTCTGCTTTGATCAAAGGCTTCCTGAATTATCATATGATTAGAATAAATAGGATGCTATCTTCTCTTACTAGAAGTGATTAATTCCTTGTTGACCTACTCATAATCTTCGTACATAATTCACCATATCCAGAAGACCTCGTACATAACTTATTGTCATGAATGAGTGTAAACCAAAATATGGGTTCATGTGCACAAGATACCATGGTGATCTCAGGTCATAGGATCAGTTGCACAACTCCTACTAAGAGAATCATCTTTTGACTGTAAGTAAGACTTCATAAGATTTCTCTTTGTAGGTCAATTCAGTGA
The DNA here is from genome assembly GCF_009389715.1 of Phoenix dactylifera. Taxonomy (NCBI): domain Eukaryota; kingdom Viridiplantae; phylum Streptophyta; class Magnoliopsida; order Arecales; family Arecaceae; genus Phoenix; species Phoenix dactylifera. Next base: position 27,856,285 of record NC_052392.1, on the reverse strand, counting down.
ACTCATTCTTCTAATGAGCACCCACATCTTTGTATTAGTGTCTCCACACAAATGATTGTGAGATCAATCATCCTCTGCATCGAGCATACATAAAACGTGCCAGTCTTTCCGGTAATCATTGATCCCCGACTCAATGTACCAATGACTGGAAATATTTAAGATTAGGGTTTTAGGATTTTAGGTCTTACTAGTATGATCTCATCATAGCCTCAAAACCATTGCTCTAATCTAAGGAGTATATCACAAATATAATCAACAGCATATGATAAAACACAATGCCTTTATTCATATTTAAATATCATGTATATGATTTGGACAAATCAAAAAGAAAAACCCTTCGCAATACATATTGCTATTGGCTTGTAGGGCATCTACTCTTTCAATCTCCCACTTGCACTAAAGCCAATCGCTCTTATATTTCATCCCCATACAATCGAGGTGGCGATCGAACTGCTGTTGTGGTAGAGCTTTAGTGAACGGGTCTACTAGGTTGTTCTTTGTGTCTACTCATTCAATGACTATGTCTTGTCTCTCGACAATCTCTCGAACAAGATGGAAGCGTCTTAGAATGTGCTTGGATTTATGATGAGACCTTGGTTCCTTCGCTTGAGCAACAGCTCCAGTGTTATCACAATAAACTGGGACTGGTCCAGCAATCTCAGGAACTACTCCTAACTCAAAGATGAACTTCTTCATCTAGACAGCTTCCTTAGCAGCTTCACTTACAGCAATGTATTCTGCCTCAGTAGTTGAGTCAGCTACAGTTTGCTGTTTGGAACTCTTCCAGCTCACTGCACCACCATTTAGGGTAAAGACATACCCTGAAGTGGACTTGCTATCATCTGGGTCTGACTGAAAACTAGAATCAGAAAATTCTTCTAGTTTCAACTCAGATCAACCATAAACTAGAAAAATATCTTTAGTCCTTTTTAAGTACTTAAGAATATTTTTCACAGTTATCCAATGATCCTCTCCTGGATCAACCTGGAATCTGTTTGTTATGCTTAAGGCATAAGCAACATCAGGCCTAGTACATAGCATAGCATACATAATCGATCCTACTGCCAAAGCATAGGGAATAGAATTCATTCTATTTCTCTCTTCAGATGTCTTAGGAGACATATTCTTAGAGAGACGTATGCCATGACTCATAGGTAAGTAACCTCTTTTACTTCCTTCCATGCTGAATCTTTTCAGCACATGATCTATGTACCTAGACTGGGACAAGCCTAGCATCCTTTTAGATCTATCCCTATAGATCTTTATACCAAGTATATAGGATGCTTCTCCCAAGTCTTTCATGGAAAAGCTTTTTGATAGCCAAGTCTTGACCGATTGTAACATTGGAATATCATTTCCAATGATCAGTATGTCATCTACATACAATATTAAAAAGACAATGGCACTCCCACTAGTCTTCTTGTACACACATGGTTCATCCATATTTTTGATAAAATCAAACTCTTTGACTGTTGTATCAAAACGGATGTTCCAACTCCTCGATGCTTGCTTTAATCCATAAATGGATCTCTTAAGCTTGCATACTTGATTTGCTCTCTTACTTGAGACAAATCCTTCTGGCTGTGTCATGTAAACCTCTTCCTCAAGATGACCATTAAGGAAGGCAGTTTTAACATCCATCTGCCAGATTTCATAATCATAGTATGCAGCTATTGCAAACAAAATCCGAATAGATTTGAGCATAGCTACTGGTGAAAAGTTTCATCATAGTCAATTCCTTGCTTTTGCCTGAAACCTTTTGCCACCAATCTAGCCTTGTAGGTTTCTACTTGGCCATTTGCTCCAATCTTTTTCTTATAGACCCATTTGCAACCTATAGGGTTTACACCCTCTGGTGCATCAACCAAAGTCCATACTTGGTTGGTATACATAGAATCTATTTCGGATTTCATGGCTTCTAGCCATTTGTCAGAGTCACTACTCATGACAGCTTCCGAATAGGTTAGAGGATCATTATTCTGAATAATGTGGGCTTCATCATTCTCAATAATGAACCCATATCTCTCAGGTGCTCTTTGCACTCTTTTTGACCTTCGGAGAGGAGATGTGTGTTGTGGTTGTACCTCATTTATGGGTACATCTGGTTGAAGAATTTCTTGTGTTTCTATTTGTAGGTTTTGAACTTCATTAAGTTCAATTCTTCTTTCACTGCCCTTTTCTAAGATAAACTCTTTTTCTAAGAAAGTGGCATGCTTACTAACAAATATCTTTTGTTCAGTAGGGTGATAGAAGAGATATCCAATACTTTATTTGGAATAACCTACAAATGTATATTTATCTGATCTAGCACTTAGCTTATGTCCAAAATTTCTTTTGACATATGCTTGGCAGCCCCATATTTTAAAATATTTAAGATTGGGCTTCCTACCTCTCCATATCTCATATGGAGTACTAGATACAGATTTTGAAGGTATCCTGTTTAGCACATATGTGGCAGTTTCTAAAGCAAAACCCCAGAAGGAAATAGGAAGATCTGTAAAGCACATCATGGATCTTACCATATCTAATAGAGTACGATTCCTCCATTCAGCTACACCATTTAATTGTGGCGTATACGGAGGTGTCCATTCAGAGAGAATGTCCTTTTCTTTAAGATGATTTAAAAACTCACTAGAAAGGTATTCACCTCCTCGATCAGATCGAAGGATTTTAATACACTTTTCAGTTTGTTTTTCAACCATACTTTGATACTCTTTAAATTTATCAAAGGCTTCAGATTTATGTTTCATAAGATACACAAATCCGAACCTTGATAAATCATCAGTGAATGTGATGAAGTAAGAGTATCCACCTCTAGCTGGAGTTGTCATAAGACCACATACATCTGTATGTATAAGTCCTAATAACTCACTTGCCCTTTCTCCATGTCTAGTGAATGGAGACTTGGTCATTTTTTCCATAAGACAAGATTCACAAGTTCCTAATGATTCATAATCATAAGGATCAAAGAACTCTCCTTTGTATAACTTGTGTATTCTTGACTCACTAATATGACCTAGACGGCAATGCCAAAGGAGGGTATTATTCATCTCTTCTCTCTTTCTTTTATTACTTTTATCAATATGATAAATATTGTCATTAAGGGATAGAACTAGAAGACCATTTTCCATAATGCCATTACAAAGATGCTTATTAGAAAAAAGAAATAGAGCAACCATTGCCTTTTCCATTAATCTCAAATCCTTTCTTTAATAACAAAGGAATAGAAATTACATTTCTAATAATCTTGGGCATGGAATAACAATCTTCTAATTGTAGGAGCTTTTTCGAAGGTAACTCTAAGTTGTAGGTTCCAACAGCTTCAGCCTGGATGGACTTTCCTCCAGCGCCATACAGCTCGAAGTCACCTTTCTTCAAACTTCTAATTCTCTGTAGTCCATGCAATGACTTGCATATATGAAAACCACAGCCGGTATCTAATACCCATGAATTTGAGTTTGAAGAACTTAATGACAAATTGGCATGTAACATAAACATACCTTCTAATGCAACTCTTGCATCAGGCTTTACAGTTGCAAGAAAACTCTTGCAATTTCTTTTCCAGTGGCCAGCTTACCGCAATGGAAACAGGTACTTGATCCGAAGATTTTCTTTCCTTTCTTCCTCTTTATTTTTCCTACTTTTAGTAGCATCATCCCCTATTGATCCAAGATTAGGAGTTTCAAGTATATAGAAAATTTTCTCCTGAGTGAGTACTATCTTTAAATTCCTCAACCAGTCCACATAGTTTGGACCGGTCAACTTGTTGGCATCTAAGATGCCTCTTAGTGAAAGTGAAGAAGCCATTTATGCAGAATTTTATTCTACATATATAAAGAACAAAACTAACATAAGCAGACCAATCATGATGACACATATGCAATTAGACTAGGACTTTAATCTAATTTGTCTCCTACTATTTTTATCGAATATCATAGCCCTCTCCTATGATAAACGTGAAAATATAATTTTTCTTAGCAGGGTTGAGATCCTAATTTATCATAAAAAGCCTTGTGGTTACACAACAAACTCTTATGAGTTCAAAGGTAGGAAACTCTTTCCAATTGCATCTCATGCAATTCTCAACTTTATCTTGTCCTCTTAAAACACTTATTGCCTTGTGTTAGCACAACAAACAATAATGTTTGAGTTAAGTCAAACCCTTCATTTCCATATAGTCATATTCGAATAATATTGCCCTTATGGTTGCACAACAAAGCAATATATTAAAATATGCCATAAGCATCTTAATGCACCAAGACAATATAAAATCAGTCCCCATAGCAAGCCTTGTGTTAGCACAACAAACTAGCATGGATCTTGACATAATAATGTCGAGGCATGAAGGAAGGCTATCAATAGTGTTATATAAATATTAAGCTTATCCATAATAGGTAATCAAACAATTGGCCAGGTAAGCAGGTGGGAGGCTCCCCTTCTCAGAGAGTAAGGTCCTAATTAGAGAACCACCTTTAGTGCTTTCCTTAGACACCAATTAGATTAATTGTTCTAGAATGGGTTAGCTCAAAGTTTTTCAACACTATGACTTAATATAATTTTTATTGAGGGCTTACTAGTCTCTAGCACATTCTTTAATTGTAACATATATATAACATATCTAAAATAAACTATTATGCATCATGGCTATTTCATAGCATGTATAAATCATAAACAATTAATTAACATGCTTCAACATATTTTTATATGGAAAATTTCATATCATGATATTTTATTACATAACATATCATATATGAATCATACATTTCAGCATTTCTCTAAGCATATGACATTACTATTTCATAATAAATTAATAATCATACATCATACATAATTATTTGATTGAACCAATTAAGGATGGCTCTGATACCACTGAAGGGTTCTAGTATGTTATAATGCGCAGCGGAAGCTAGAGATTTTAAAAATTTTCTTAATAAAGTCCCTATGCATGAAACCCTTTTAAGCCTAGATCACCTTAATGATTACAATCAAATGATATAAGATAAACGCAGAATTAGTAGAATACCTCAAACGCTAATCCAAATTGTACAATCTCCATGAGGCGTCCAAGTGTCCACCCTCCAATGGTGATCCACACGAAAACTTGATTCAAGTCTTAAGCTCCAAGGACTTTGATCCTTAATGCAGAATTCTTCTAAAGAACTCTAATGGCTTGCTTTCCTTCCTTTCTATTTTTTTTTTCCTTCTAAAAACACTTCTAACCTTTTTGTCCTAAAGAAGACCTTCTTGTCTAGGATTAGGACAACTTAAGAGTGATGTTAGAAAGAAAGAAGGCTTGTAAGAAAGAAGGGATATGTGAGAGAGAGAGTTGGATTGATTTCCGATAGATTAAAACACCGGGAGCATTCCCTATTTATAGATGGCGTACGGATGCATTGTAGCCATCCATTCATGCATGAAGAGGGGCGTGAGATCAAGGGGTGTGTCATTTGACGAGAGGGCATATCAGAAGTAGTTAGGATAAGATGAAGTGCTTATGATATGGCGCTTCATCCTTATCCATTCCCTAAGCACCTCTTCATGAAATCCACCGTACTCATGCCTCTCTTCATTTCTTCTCACGCATGAAAAATAGGAACCAACCTTATCCATTCATCAAGGGTTGATGATGATCCAAAGGCCATGAAAGAGGGCGCCACATATCCCTTAGGCGTGATGAAGAGAGAAGAGAGAGAATGGATAAGATCAAATAAATGGTTCATCCTTATCCATTTAATCTTCACGTATTCTCTTTCTTTCCTTCACCTATTTTTCATCACCACGCCTCCCAATGATATCCATCACGTCATCATGATCTCCCATCATCCTATGATGAAAATCCAATGGCTCCAATTTATGGCGCCATCCATTTGATCCATCTCTTCATCCAAATGTTGATCCAACGGTCAAAAATGAATGATTTATCAAATCTAATCCAATTAGACTCAAACCAAGCCAATTAGGTGCCAACTCTTGGCTAACCCATATTATAATATGATCTAATCAAATTAGATCAATTAAGAATCAGATTCGAATCCAATTCGAATCAGGAGCTAAGGTTTGCAACACCTGCTAGGATGTTTATCTTGCAAACATGATCTAATCCAGTTAGACCCTTGATAAGTTTTCTTGTGTGTGACCCATTGGGTTCCATACTTAGCCAGCAATAGATGTGAGTGCGAGTTGACCCAACTTGATTAGAACTCTTCTAATCGATTTAAGTCCAAACTGCGCGAACCCGAACTTAACAATTAGAATCCTTTCTAATTGGTGATCGAATTAAACTCTTTAATTCGATCAAACCTATAAGACAAGATTGACGTCTAGCAACGTGTCATGTCTATCCGGAAAATATGAAATTTGGTGGAAATACCAAAAATACCCTTCAGTGGCAAGTTACCGTGCAATTCAATCCTTTAATCAAACTGCATCCCAAATATGTATATGAGTATGAATATATGTCAAACTCAATTTCATATTCATATTTTTCTCAATTTTTTAATGATAATTCAAATAATGAAATATTTAGAAACTCTTTCTAATTTTCATTCTGCTTTGATCAAAGGCTTCCTGAATTACCATATGATTAGAATAAATAGGATGCTATCTTCTCTTACTAGAAGTGATTAATTCCTTGTTGACCTACTCATAATCTTCGTACATAATTCACCATATCCAGAAGATCTCGTACATAACTTATTGTCATGAATGAGTGTAAACCAAAATATGGGTTCATGTGCACAAGATACCATAGTGATCTCTGGTCATAGGATCAGTTACACAACTTCCACTAAGAGAATCATCTTTTGACATGTAAGTAAGACTTCATAAGATTTCTCTTTGTAGGTCAATTCAGTGAACTTATTCCTCTAATGAGCACCCACATCTTTGTATTAGTATCTCCACACAAATGATTGTGAGATCAATCATCCTCTGCATCGAGCATACATAAGACGTGGCAGTCTTTCCGGTAATCATTGATCCCCGACTCAATGTACCAATGAATGGGAATATTTAAGATTAGGGTTTTAGGGTTTTAGGTCTCACTAGTATGATCTCATCATAGCCTCAAAACCATTGCTCTAATCTAAGGAGTTTGTCACAAATATAATCAACAGCATATGATAAAACACAATGCCTTTATTCATATTTAAATATCATGTACATGATTTGGACAAATCAAAAAGAAAAATCCTTCGCAATACATATTGCGATTGGCTTGTAGGGCATCTACTCTTTCAATAAACACAAAGACCTTCAGGATAAACACAACTTCTTTCAAATAAATACCTAGTTTGTGGCAATAAACAAAAATACCTTAGAAACAAATGGAAACCGAACTCCCAACCTTTGGTCAAGCTACGGCTTACTCTTAATAAACAGCAAGGATGGATGATAAAAATACAAAATTTGGATGCAATAAATATCAAGTGGGGTAGAATAAACACAAACCTCCATGTAGTAAATAGAAATTGGCCAAAAATATAAAGAAATCTATATAGGTGCTCGCTACCTTCCTTTGCTCTCCTTCAAAAATAAACAAAGTACGTATGGAATAAATACAAATACCTCTTTGATAAACATAAATCCTCCAAAATAAACAACTAGTTTATGATGATAAACAATAACACCACAGAAATAAACAGAAACTAAATCTCCAATGCCTCGTCAGGCTAGGACTCGCTTGTGATAAATAGTGAGGATGGAGTATATACACAAAATTCGAATGCAGTTTATACAAAGTAGGGTAAAATAAATACAAACTTTTATGGAGTAAAGAAAAACTGGCTAAGAATAAATATAAACCAATATAGGTGCTCGTTGCCTTCCTATGCTCTCCTCCTGAAATAAACAAAAATATCTGAAGAATAAATACTAAACCCTCCATGATAAACACAAACAACCCATAATAAATGCCTATTCTATGGTGATAAATAAGAACATCATAGATATAAATAAAAAGTGCACCCCCAACTATAGGTTAGGGTAGAGCTCACTCAGGATAAACAGCAAGGATAGAGGGTAAATACAAAATTCGGATATAGTAAACATAAAATAAGCAGAATAATACAAACCTCTATTAGGTAAATAGAAACTGGCCAAATATTAGATTTCTAACTTTGAGAAGCAAATCCATCTTGCACGACAGATAAACAATTTATAAAATGGTACATCTGTTATAATTAATAATGATGTAGAACATTCGTTGTATGCTAATGATATACAATATGATGCCTATGATATCTAACATGTATTACATTTCACTGAAATACAAGTAAGTTCTAAAAAGACATACACATTGGGTCTCTTCCAAAGTACAACTTCATGGTAAGACATTATAATAGAATGATAGCATAGATACAATCATGCCCTTTCTTGACCCTTCATTATGATGTGGTAGCATTTTTGGCACGAAATCGTGGAACGTCAGCATCGTTAATGGTAATGTTCTGAACACTCGCTATGCACTTGATAAAATTCATCACAGAAATACAACAATCAAGCCTGAAAAATGATAGAATGGTACATTCAATAAAATAGCACAAGGCAACATCATGATCTACCATAGTCAATTATGAACATCAACAAACTTCATGACCTCCCACTTTCCAACTTCATTTTTCGTAATGCACATTTTTTCTTTCCATCCAGTGTGAATGACCTTTTCCATCAACAGGATGCTTGAACTTAGGCTTATACATTCCTTCTTTGCAACATATGTATTCTTGCTTGGTGATTTCATTACCCTTGGTAGATTGATAAGATGATCCCTTCCAAAGATCAAACTCTTTGTGATAAGCATATCGGTTGGATACTCCTATTGCTTCTTCTGGACTATTGAAGACCATGCCTTCATGCAATGCTAAAAGATCAACATTGCAAATAAGTGATGGTTGCTCTTCCTCATTGAGAGACTCACCAATTCCATTTGTTGGTTGAGTTGACCTGTCTACCTTATCAACAGATATGTAAGTATTGTAGAGTGATACATAATCAGTCATAGTACTTCATCTACTCGCAATAGTGCCTAATGTGCTGAAGACGATTGTCATTGCTATTATCGTACATACTTTCTACTTCCATCTATAATTTAATTTGATATAATTAGTGTTAATAAAAATAAATAATAGAGTTAAGCTAAGCTTAATGCATTAGTAGCAAACATATATTCAACTACATTAACTGAATCATTAACCATTACTTTAATTACAATCATATTTATCCGATAAACTTTAGTATTTATTGCTGGAGGGTAAGTGTTTATTTATGAAATATTAATGTTTATTGCCATAGGATAAGGGTTTATTTTGGGAAATGTTACTGTTTATTGCTTAGGATAAGTATTTATTTAGAAAATGTTTGTGTTTATTATGGAATGATAAGTGTTTATTCATATATAATTAGTATTTATTTCCGAAGGGTAAGTGTAAAGTTTGTGTTTATTTCTGAAGGATAAGTGTTTATTCTTTAAAGTTGGTGTTTACTTTTGAAGGGTAAGTGTTTATTTCTGTAAAGTAATTAGTATTTATTTCTGAATGTTAGTGTTCCTTATTGAACAATAAGTGTTTATTACTTGAATTCATTCGCACCAATAGGTAAAAGAACATTCAAATTATTCTTCTATACTTACCTCTAATTGCTCAAAGATGCTACCACTTGCTCTGGTCGCTGTAATTTAGTTCCACTATGCAGATTTTTGAGGTATATTTGTGTTCCCATCTTAGTTTCTTCTGACCTTATGGGCTTCTCATGGAAAGTAAGAGAGCACAAGTATGTAGCTTTATAATATAGTTCTCAATACAGGTGGGGGAGGTAGACCAGTGGAGGAAGCGAGGGAGAGAGGAAGAGGAGGAGAAAAAGGTGAAGAAAACTAGCAAGAGGATCAGAGAGAATGATTGGGAGAAGGGAAGAGCTACAAGAGAGGGAGGAAGAGAGATACATTGTGTCCTGATAATTAATTAGTTCTTTTTGTCAGAATGATATGGCGCAGCTATAAAGGAGAGAGCTTCAACAGAGAGAGATATTTTTTTAGTTGGACATGGTGCTATTGCAATGGAGACAAGGGGTAGCTCCTGCTAGAGGAACAGAGAATAGCATAGATATCGGTCCCGGCAATTAATAAAAAAAAATTAATTTTTGAGATCCAACAAGGTGCTACGAGAGTATTATTTTGAGACGAGGAGAATGAAAGACGGGATACATGGTTCCAACATTTAATGAAATATTTTTTTTCTTTTTAAGCCCTGAGGCCCCGTTGGGAGAGTGGTCAGCATTTAACAAAATATTTTCTTTTTTCTCTTTTCAGATTCAACATGGCAAGGAAAGAACAATAATTTAAAATGAGTAGACTAAAGGATAGGTATGAGCATGGGCAGTGCATCCCGAACTATTTTTTCTTTTTTCTTTTTTCAAACGGCTGGTATTAATGATAAAGTGAAAAACTATATGTGCCAGGTTAATATGGAACGGACGATTCTCGACGCGACAGGATTTGCCTCCAGATCCAGTCGAATGGAGCGCAGTCTATCTCTTAAAGTTCAAATCCATATTTGTGGATAAGGATAAGGATATTGTATTTTATTAGTTGTGTATCCATATTCATCTTAAATACATAGAGGTGTGGATTTGATATTAAGTATATACTTATTTTAGATGAAATTGGATATGTCCAGCACGCAAATTATATCCTTAAGACTATATTGATACTAATTTTAATAAAATCTAGATATTGAACGCATATAATCTAGATATATGAATTCAAGCATCCCTTTGATAGAGATTAAGGGATTTATTTTTCCTTCTAACTCATTTTAAACATAACTAGTAGCTAGCTTCTATTTTAATCTTTTTTCTATATTAAAAAAAAGAATTCGCTTTGGATACTCATTTAAAAGGTTTCTTATCTTTAGTTGGAAAAAGAAAAGAAAAATCAGATTCAATATGAATACCTCCTTTTTATACAAGCGATTGATTATGTTGATTAAGTTTCTTGACGCCGACCGAAGCATGTGATATAAGTTTAAATCCCTCTTCACATAACTAGTAATCACAGACATTTACTATTTTGTTCTCAAATGCATATAAATCTCGAAAATCAATTTTAATATTCATTAAGGGTTCAAGTTTGAACTTTTGCAGCCATATTGGAAAGTAAAACTAGGAATATTTTTCTTTCATTTCTAATAATTTAGTTGTTCAATATAAACAGCTTCATATTTCCTTAATTGGATTCAAAGATATAGCACAAACGCATATGGCAGTTATTGTGTTTGCTACATAATACATCTTTAAAACGATGTATGCCAAGGCACAATGTACAGCCAACTTTTCGTCCTTAGCTTATTGTACTCTTGCCCCTCCTAAAAATTAATTACAAATAGTGGTGATTAAAATTTTTCCCTCTACAGAAGTTATGAACACTTCAGTGATCGATAGATATCTTGCGTACATAATCCAAAATCACAAGTAAATAAGAGCTTTGATGTCCTGCTGTGCGAGACTTGAATCGACCCCCGAGTGGCAACAATTTGGGGATTACGGAGACAGGCCCTACCATACTGAATATAATTGCAGCAAACTCGAGCCGAGGGTGTGGAGATTGGAGGTGGAGCCAGAGAACTAGGTGCTCATCGACGTTCACACCGTGGTGCACCAACAATGCTCCATTAGCCTCTCTAAATACATCCTTAGCCTGAAAGACCACTCCATCTCTCACCATCACCCAAATGTTCCGAAGCAAGAAGTGTCCTCCTCCATCACCGCTCAGCAAATGAATAATTTCTCATAATACCAATATTTTAGGAACTTTCATTATCTGATGTAATCTTTGGTACTCTGTATCATGGCAAAACTTCCACAGCAACAGGGCAATTCAATGTGATGAAAAGGAAAAATCTCGCATACAACAGGTAGTTATTTATGCTAGTGTAGAGCTCAACCATCTGTTCTGCCACCATAATTAGTTGACAGCATGTACATCATTTGCCACAAAGCGGTATGCTAAATCGCACTTGACCCACATCAAATCACGACAAACCGCATCCCATGCTCAACGAACACACTAATCCCCGCCCAGCACAACAACCGCACCATCAAATATCCTGGTTCCAGAATACCGCTAGAAAGATCAGCATTCCCTTGCCCTACAGGCATTCCAAACAACAGAAAACGAAATAAAACTAGTGTTTGAACTAAAAATTCTACAGGTATTGGCCCTCAACTCTCGTAAAAATCTGCTCAAATCCCAATCCAAATCCCAACCCTTGGACTGTAAGATGATAAAAATTATCCACAAAAATTTATCCCCGTCCCACAAGATTTTGATTAATAGAGCAATCCATAAATACCAGAGAATTTGCAATCCAATCCTGAAAAAAATCTAAGATGGCGCTTAACAGTATCTTCTCCGAAAAAGGGTAGAGACCATCTACGACAAAATGTCATAATATCATCAGTTCCGCAAATGCTCATAACCCAACTTCCATGAATAAATAATAAATAAATAAACAATTTTAGCCGCCAGTACCGTTCCTTTCATATATAGCTAGTAAATGAAAACGGCAAGCACGATAACGCCCAGCTTCCTACAAAAACGTAAGCAGGTACTGTAACAAAATCTTGCAACCTTGAAAATAGGACATCAAACCAAGCTGCAAAACATTTTGCATCACATTCAAATGCTCAAAGACAAAGCAAAGTCGCATGACAACATTAGTAACCTTATCTTGATTAAACTTCAACAGGAACACATAATGTACGACAAATGAGGAATTAGGATGAGGTCATCATGAACTAGTAGCAGTAAATAAGGCGGACGCAGATAGACCACTTCATGAACTAAATCTTAACCCATAATGCCATAATAGCCTCAACAAATGATGCTCTGAAGCAAAAGAAATTAGCAAACTGCATGGAATTCCTAGAATAAAACCAGTACGACTGTCTTAACTATCAAAAAGACATGTAACAAGACTATGCACAACCTTGGCACGGAGGCAATATAAGTTGTGCAAAGACTGGAGCCGCATATGCCCCATCTTCTCAAGTCGACATGCATATTTAGGTCCACCCAAGCCGATAAAGAATGCAGCCGGTAAGCATTAAAACAAAAGAAACTACTTCAGGTTATCCAAGTTTTCCTAAATTCACTCATTGCAACCTCGCTGGTAAAAGTTCTATTGCATAATGAATACAAGAGAAATATCACATGCGCCTGATTTGTATAAACCAATGATCATGCTGAAAATGAGGAAAGCAAATGCCACCATCAAAATGCCCATAGTAAATGTTATTGCTCACTTTCCTATGCAAAGGGATTCCCCCCAAGAGATGATACGGGGCCTTGTGCAGGTATGTTCCTGTGATATCACCATATATTTAGTACATACACAAACTCCAGAAAATAGAAACAACCAGTTGATGGAAGCAACTTACGGCAACTGGGATCCTGAAACATGTCCGGGCATAAATGCTAGACCTAGATGTTAACAAAAAAATCAAGGGACATTAACAGCATCATGAGATTTGCCTGGTAATAATATCAGTCATAAGGAACTTACCTTGAGTTACAGCAGGAACGTATGTTGGCACTGAATTCTGAGGAAACCATGTTTGAGACAAACCTCCAAGGAAAGCATTAGGCAACTGTTGATTTGGCAAGGTTGCTTGCAGTGAGCTCATGTCCAAAAACTGCAACAAATAATAAAAGAACAATTTTGAGCAAAGTACAGAATAATAGAGAACCACTTCAAAGAAGTTTGCACTTTATAACTTAAAAAAGAATACAAATCATTTTTTAAAGCACCCAAGCTCCATGTAAAGCAGTAGCGACAACCCTCATTAGGTATTAGTAATAAACATCAAAGTTGAAGAATAATTATCACTTTCTATACCAGGTCAAAAAAAGAACATTGCCTCCATTAGACCTTGTTACCCATTTTATAACACACGCAAGGATAAAGTTTGAAGTACCTATGATATATAACATTTGAAATGATCTATAAGACAGATCCACAAAATAAGAAGCACCTTGTATCAATAAAGAATAAAAAAAAACATGCATCCAAGTTCAAACCAAATTTACCAAAGCTTGTACTAAACACAGGAATATCATTAACCACTAGGAAAAAAATGAATGTGGATTCAGAACTCTAATCTATAACATTCAGTTACTGTAAAATGAATCCATCTCTCTTAAGACAATTTACATAATCTACAACATTTGAGTTCTTCACTGTCCAAGCAGTCTAGAAAACTTGAACTCAGTTTCCTTACTAGTTATGCTTACATAACCTTAGTACTCAATAACCAAATATTTATTTGCTCACAACTAAAATGATTCACGTGCAGAAAGTTTTCACCGAAATGACATGTCTGATGCCCATCTCTACACGATAGCACTCTAATTTTTCTGTTGAAGCACTTGAGTGTAAGAATGCAGCCTTTGATGGGTTGAAAAGTAAAAGTCAGGCAGATACGAACTTCTCAAGGTTAACAAACAGTAGGCTCATTAAGCATTATGTTGACATTTCCACCTCACCTCAGAGACCCTAAATATATTCAAGACAGAAAATGGACTCTTGCTCTCCTAAAATCTACACTTTCATCCTAGGCTAGCGCAGTGAAAATCATTTTCCATAAAAATAAAATGCTTCTCCTGAATCTCTTCTTTGCAAAGATGAAACAGTTTCTTCTTAAACTCTTTGTAAGGATAAGATTCCATTAAGCAATTGAAGATTTATCTCCTGACTCTTGATCAATGTCATAACATAACACAGAATACCTGAGTAAAATGAACACCATGCTGTGGCTCGCACAGGTGGTTTTTGGCCTTCATCATTAATCATCACTAGAATACAATACAAAAGCATCAAAGTGCTTGCCCAGTTTTGGCCTTCCCCAAGCATTTTTGCAAGCACAGATGGATTCAAGAGCAGTGGTATGATAGTTAAGGATCAATTTAAGATTTAACAAGATGAGCTTCTCTTTCTTTTTCTTTCTTTTATTTTTCTTTTCTTTGGGGGCTGGTGGGTATTATTCTGATATGTTGTATCATATCAAGTTTTTATTTTTCATAAATCCCATGGAACAAAAGATATCTTAACAAAATTATGTTTCAATTGGAAATAGATTGGATGATTTTCAGTGTAAAATAGGTTTTTCTAAATTCCCATGTAAAATTTAAAATTGCAAAACTTTTCATATTATAGCTAGCCCATTTATATGCTACAGCCTGCTCTATTAGGAAATATGCTATCCACAATTTTTGGTGTGAATCTGCACAAACGCAAATAGTTGTACTTATTTCAACAATATCAAGAGGTCTACAATCTAGGCTTAGTAATGCAGTACATATTTGAGAGATGCCAATAGGTCCAGAATAAACTTACTTCACAGTATTTGACATGGAGATAATGTTTAATTTCTGAACTTTTCATATTTTCTAATTTTGAATTCTCAAGATTCTCTTGTTTGGTCGAAACTGGAGCCAGAACCACCAGAATTGTCTACACAATATCAATTTAATCTAGCCATAACCCAGCAAGATGTTGAACTGTAATTAAAGAGTGAATTGTACATAACTTCCTATTACACTTAATACCATTGTCCTACTCCTTGCATGCAAGGAGAGTGAGTCAGTAGATGGTTAAAAGAGTATGTCTTTAGCAAAACATTTGGTTCAGGTTGAAGTCTAACCTTCCCACAGAAGCTTGCAAATGTATGAAGTGAATACAATGTAGCAAACTTCTCTAGGGAAGATAGTTGTCTGTACAAGATGTGATTTTGAAGGTAGTGATATGATAAGATTTGGAAATTCACACCCCTTCAAAACTCAATGACTTCAATTTTTCTAGATGAATTATGCAAAGGTTGAAAAGGTGTCGAGAATGATATCATGTGGTTGATTGTCTTCTAGAGCCTTGGAAGTTGTGTCATGAGAAACTATATTAAGACTACAATTTGGCAACGCTCGACAGCCTAATTTGAAGTTCTTCTATAAGATGTCAATTATAGAGAGGATGAATGCGTATAACTTGGTTGAGGCCATCTGCCATCCATTTACATGATAGGCACAAAAGCGAATAAACATAACACTCATGTTTTCTTCATGATAATGCTGAACTGAATGTCACAATAAGTGAATTTGCCTCAAACCAAGTTTCAATCCCTTTCAGAAAGTTTTACCTAACACAATACTTAATTGGTATTGAAGGGAGAGAAACCACCTATCTTTGACAATCCAACATCATTTCAGCCTTGAAACAAAACCTTTCAACCAAGGTTGGCCAAACTGGACCGAACCGCCTGGTTCGGCCCGTACTGAGCCGACCAAGTGGGTAACTGGGTCGGTTCATCCATTAAACTTGGTTCCAGCCCTGAAGCGGCCGGAACGGGTTCCAAACCAACCGAAACCGGCCGGAAAAGGCCGAAACTGGACCGAACCAACCGGAATCGTTCGGAATTGGCTGATTATGTTCAAACTCGGAGCGAATCGTCCAATTCCCACCGAGTCGATTTGGTTCGGAACCGAGCCCCCTCCCCCTTTGCGTCTTTTGTTAAAAGGTGTTGGGAAGGGCAAACATCTTCTTCTCTGTTAGTTTAGACTTTATAGATCTAAACGGCTCCCCCTTCTCCAAAATCGCATCGATTCAATGTGATTGAAGAAAGATCCAAACCTAAATAAGGTGTACTTTCTCTCTCTTATCTCATTCCCACGATTTTTTTTGGCTCAAAAAAAGCTCGAAATTTGCAAAATAAGAAAAATTCATACCAAAACTTTCAATTTGGGCTTGATTTTATGATATGTTATAGATCTATAGATGATCCACACAATGATATCAAAATTTTTAATTTTCAGATTATATAATTTTTAAAAATTAAAAATATATTTTTGGATTAAAACATATATATATATAATAAAATTCAAAAAAAAAGCAAAAATAGAAACATATTTAGAGGCATGCAAAATACACTCCAGCAAAATTTGGTGTCCAATTATTCAAGTTTTGATGAGATCATGCGCAGAAACACCTTCCTCACTCTAGGGAGTCAAAAGTGTCCGCTCCAAGTTACCATGCAGGCGAGCTAGATGATCAGTAGCAGCAGGATGAGATGACCAAGTATAGGGCTCAATTTAGGCCCTCATACTCCGAGTCGAGCTTCGATTCTGCGAGTGGCAGGACAAATCCAGAGTTTAGTAGAACCTCCTCAGCCAGAGAGGTCGTCAGAGGCGGTGGCCGTATTGCAACTATACAAGAAGCTTTTGATAGCGAAAAAATCATCCAAAGAAATTCCACCAGGAGCAACCATCCATCATTTAAATCTACATATCTTCCCCAACAGAGATTCAAAGCAGCAGAGGGTTGACATAATGCTGAAAAAAGATAAGGATATGCGGTGAGCTATTGGATCCTATTTCCACTTCAACCACATCCCAAAAAATGTGGCAAACAATACGTACTATAGGTTTGTCATTTTTTTCATATAAACTGCCGGTCCCGGTGTAGATCCTTCAGAATCGAATCACATCTATGGTGAGCTTCTTAACAATAATGAGCTAGAGAAGTGGATTGCCTCATACAAGAGCAAGTGACCCACATATAAACTGACGGTAATGTATGATGGTTGGACCAGTCCTACCAGGCGAAACATCATCAACTTTCTGACATATTGTGATATGAAGCTTTTCTTCCACAAGTCAGTTGATGTTTTTAATCAAGTGTACAATGCCACGTACATCCTCATACTAATGGAGGAGGTGATTGATTAGATAAAACAGAAAAATGTTGTACAAATCATCACTGATAATAGATCATAATATAAGACCGTCGGAGAGATCAACTGGTCCGCATTCGCCCTCATCCACAGCAAGCAAAGAAATCGTTTGAAACAGAAGCGCCTTGACCTTGCATATATTCACTACGATCTGAAGTTGAGGCTGAAGTGCATTCAGAAGAAAGTGAAGCTAAAGTACACAGATCCGATCTATAGTGCTTTCGTTGATGATAAGGATGATCCTATGATCGGATAACTTGTGGGCCAACAGCAAGAGTCGGAGCTTGATGAGCGAGGATCACCTTCACTACCGGCGAGTTTCATAGCCAGCGAGGTTAGGGTCAATGCAGGACAATAGGCAAAGAGCAATATTCCACGCATCCTTCCAACTAATCAGCCATAGCTACAGCCACAGCTACAAAGGAGTCGATCACCACATGACTCCTTGTCTGAAACATCTTCTCAGAGATATGATTGAGAGATGCTTAAACAAGACTACTACGCTACTCGATCGACTCGATCAGGAAGGCGACAAGTCCTTCCAACATAGCTAGACAAAAGGATACGAAGGGTAAGCAAGCAAAGAGTGGCATGAAAGATAAGCAAACAAAGAATGGCACGAAAGATAAGCAAATAAAGAGTGGGACGAAAGGAAAGCAGGCAGCGAATAGCACGAAGGATAAACAGGCAGCTTCCCAACAGACCAAAAAAGAAAAAAAAGGTACCTGCAGCCCCAATGGAGAGTGTGGGGAGGAGCCAGTCACTCGGATTCAAAAACTAGGAGCAGTAGTTTTGGTGGTCATAGATCTGCTGGCCAGAAAGAGTGGAGGGCATGAGACCACCATTTATAAGACAGTCGGATGATCTTCGATTCACCGATGAGTCCCAGTTTATGCATGCTATACAGAAA
This sequence comes from Phoenix dactylifera, assembly GCF_009389715.1. Taxonomy (NCBI): domain Eukaryota; kingdom Viridiplantae; phylum Streptophyta; class Magnoliopsida; order Arecales; family Arecaceae; genus Phoenix; species Phoenix dactylifera. The sequence goes on along the minus strand of NC_052392.1, from coordinate 27,837,603 downwards.
TGAAACCACGGTGCACAATCTGGCAGAGCCCGCGAAGATACGATTGCATATAGGAGACGGACTCCTCAAAGTCATTCAATAGGACACGATGCAGCAGCATATGACCTCGCATATGGAGTAAAATTCATAGATGTATCAGATTCCGAGTCGTATACTAGATCCTATTACCCGCAGCCACATGCAGCCTATGATCCATACGAATACGGATATGGATATGGTGTGTCTGAGGCATCTTGCAGTGGCTACTACCCTACGCAGCCCGAAGCATCTTACAAGTCGGATTTTGCTATCAACTTATTCAGATGGGCTTCTTCACAATCCTTTTATCAGCCATTTTATCAGTTAGAAAATACCTCTTAGAGTCAAAGCTTCAATGAGAGATCCGAGAGTGCTTATAACCCGAAGCACGTTTCTTATGGAATGAACATACAGAACTGCAACACCGCTTGGTTATAGGGATAGGCTGATGTGCCTCCTGACTATACTAATGATCCGGATATCTACGAGAGGCATCACCACTCGATGATTAAATATATGTAATTGATTGTATTATTTTACATTTTTTATCTCACTACGATATTTCATGTTGCTCTTGTAGCATGCAATATCTCACTAATCATTTTATGTTTTGCATCATTTTAAAATAACAAGATGCATCATTTAGCTTAAATCAAGATCATAAAAACATGAAAAAACATCAAATTAGACTTAAAATTATTAAAAAAATTTAAAAAGATTGATTACCAGTTAATTGAATTTAAAAAACAAAAAAAATAGATGTGCCGATTTCGAACCGGTACCGTACTGACCCGTCCACCAACCGGTACAAGTTTTGGTACTGGTTCGGCGGACCTTGCTTTCAACTGAAAAAATGGCAGATGCTAGATTTGTCGTATTGAAAGGTTTGGTAGTCAAATGAGAGAGACTTGTTTTAATAATACACTATTCTATGAGCCTGCCTAAACTCATCTATATTGGCAGCAATGCGTAAACTAATAAGGACAGACTAAAAAATTGAATTGGTAATGATCTTCCCAATGCTAGTATGTTTTCTGGAAAGTCCAGTCCATGTGAAGTATCAACCATCTAGATCAGCTCTTAAGCATTATTTTATTTTCGTCTCCTCACCTTAAAAGTTCATTTAGACATAAACTTATTAAAAAACACTACAGAAGATAGCTATGAAATCAAATTACTTACCTAAAAAGCTCTAAAATTAGTGGCCGCTAAATTTTGCTAACAGCTGCTAAATTCCAAAATCGTTTAAAATCTTTTTATTTTTGAATTATGCATAGAAAAAACTTAAGAGATGACAAGGGGCATGAATCACCACTAAGAATTTATACAAACACTAATATGTTATTTTAGGGTTTTCAATATAAAATTAGACAAGAGACTTATATAAAATATAAGTGCAATATGAAAGTATGCAAAACTGCAGCTATGACCAAAGTACGCAAAACTGCAGCTAACTCATTCAGTAACTCCTAACACCACATCTTGTGAAAGAGCATTTCAGTAACTCATTCAAAGTCTGATGTGTTTATTAGAAACCCTAATATGTTATTTTAGGGTTTTCAATATAAAATTAGGCAAGAGACTTATATAAAATATAAGTGCAATATGAAAGTATGCAAAACCGCAGCTATGACCAAAGTACGCAAAACTGCAGCTAACTCATTCAGTAACTCCTAACACCACATCTTGTGAAAGAGCATTTCAGTAACTCATTCAAAGTCTGATGTGTTTATTAGAAACCCTGTTTTTTTTGAGGGGATATTAGTAACCCTGGTTAAAACTGATTATGCACAAACTTGAGTGAAATCAATTTGTGCTGCTTTCCTCTTCTTCTTTTCCTCTCACCTTCTATCTCTTATTTCTCACCTTATTTTCTTCTAACTTCTTCCTTCCCGACTTCAAGGCTTTACTACATACAACTGAGGAAAACAGAGGAACCGCTGCTCTGCAGTGTTTATTATCATATTCAAATTTAACCCTCATCAGACTTGTTATAGGTTTGTTTGCCAAAACTTTAGGCCAAATCAAGATCAGGGAAATCTAGACGCACATAATGCAGGCGCACTTTCTAAGGGAATTTCAGGGTTTGTGTTTATGCTTCTTGTAGTTAGTGCCCAGATTGATGATCACTGACATCTGTAACACTCTCTATTTGTTTATCCCTAACCATCTCCAGGAAAGAAAAGGGATGGGAGGTGGGGAGGGGCGAATAGCTAATAATAGCATCCCACTCTTCTTTTTTTTTTAGGAAAAAATACCATTAGTATTGTTAGAAATAACATACCATATTGCTAGCTTCTGGCTCTGAGTCATATGGGAGGTCAAAGGGATTTGTTGATTTTCGTTCTTGAGTAGTCCCACCCTGTAAAACACAAATTAATCAAATTATTAAAAAAATGCATGTACCTGCAGGTGTTTTTATATAAAGACCTATACTTGAATCAATATCAGATGCATTTGCAAAGATTTTTATGTGCATATTATATAAGCACAAACTACTTTCAGGCAACATTCTGAAACCCTATTCATTTCATGCAAATGTCACCCACATGACGGGAAATAAGGGAAAATAAAATTCCTCCCCATCTGTGATCAAAAGAGAAACAGTATATCCCAATTTATAGTTTAGGCACATAATCTGCAGTGCATATGCATTGTGGGTCTGCATGACTGGTGGGGCCAACCACCAAACACCCCTTATTGGCGACTTAAATGTATACAAATGTTCTGTACACCAATAATTCTACTTGCCATATACATGGTATTGGAGTAAAAATCAACTATAAGAACAAAGCAAAAAACATCCATGTTTGATAACAAAGCAGCATTAGCTTCAAGCCCTTGGCCTTGCATCCTGCCTACCAATCATAGTGGTTGATTTTATCATTTAATTTCATGCATTAAGTACATCAAAATATCAAACCTTCTTTGCCTTTCCAAACCATGAATCTATAACGGACCATAGAGTGCAATGGGTTTCTCAATGCAGTAAACTATTTGATTCACACTGTATTAGCTGATACATCAGTCCTGGATATATCACTAATGGTTTCGACAAAATAGAGATATGCTAATTAAATTCATATAAGACTACTGGATTTGAATCGAACATGGTTATGCTTTAGATTTCATACTTAGATATGAATACCTGTATACACATAGAATACACATAACCTCATCTCGTAGTATTTCAAATCAGACACAATTATGTCTTTGTAATTCGCAAATGGGTACAGAAGTTAACACAAAATAGACTACGACCAACATCCAAAACACTGTTACATTTTTAACTAGATTCTCTTACCATAAATGGAGCTTTGTGCCACCAACTTCAGAGGCACAAACCCAGTAAAGTTTGCCAAACACCTTGACAGAAAATATACAAGGCACCACAGCTCAGTATCTTATATTCGTTAATAAAGCATGCATTCCCTACCCAAATCTGGCCTTCCCCTGCTTTCTCTTACATGTTATCCCTTTTCAGCATTGCCACAGCTTCATGTGTGCATGTGTGATAATTTTAGATGGAACCAGAGCTGGTGGAGCCCAACAATCCTAATCAGGTTCCCAAAGGGGATAGTATGTGGGTTGATGGTAATGTTAAGTTGAAGCAGTAAAATAAGTCGATTCTTTATCTTGTTCATGTTTGAGCAAGCCAAAGTAGGGCTTACAAGAAACCTGCCATCACTGCTACAGTGAAGGCAGTTAATGAAACTTTTACTAGCGTTGGTGCAATTGAGGCTAATGTGCTTAATCATCTGTGCACCTTTAGATCAACATATGATCAGATCGAGAAACTAAAAGATCTTAGTGGAGGGTCACAGGATGACAATGAGAAGAAGATTAATACAAGAGAGGATCAACACCACACTCATATAGAGGTATTGCAAATTATTCAGCACTCATTTCCTGTGAGTATGTAAGTGTTTTGGTTATATTAGTTTTGTGTGGTTGTTTGTCAACATCAGCTCAACCCCAAAGGTGAGGCCTACTTGAACAAGCCAATAGAACTTGATGAGGAATGGCAATCGTTTGTGGAAGGACTTCTTCACCTTTCCAAGCAGGTCCTCCTCACAAGGCAGTATATAGGCACGCATCCCTTGACATCACTTCACCTTCCCTCACTTCACTTTGACACTTGGCTTGGCAGACACTTATTATTAACTTTTGGTGTATTTGATTGAAGGACAGTAATTCTATTTTGAGCTTGCAATCATGCACATGCTTGTCACTATAAGGAACCAAATTTATTTTTTGGTGCCTTGTACTCTGAGGCTGTTTTGTGTTCATTTTATATTTGGTAGTAAGCAGCTATCTAGATAGATGTTATTGTAAGTACACTCCTAGCTAAAGTTCGCCGTCTCGGTACCAGACCCCGTACTGGTGCCACACTAGCACAGTGTTGGTACAGAATTTTGTTGGCATACTGAATATCGGTACACCATCCGTACCGGATACCAGTACTGAACCGGTATGGTACGATTTGTCCCGTACCGCCAGGTACGGTCTGCCCTATACCGCCTGGTACGGTCTGCCCTATACCGCCTGGTATGGTCCGGTACAATGTACCATGCTCCTGGCGCTAAGATACTACTATCTCATTGCTTTCTGACTATTTAGCAAGTGTCAAGGATGGTTTATCTACTGATAATAGCAAACATGTAGTTCTGCCATTTGACATTTCTAATTGTTCCATGGATGCTTGCCCGGCAATTCTGTCCTATATACAAATATTTTACCTTCTTGTCTTGTGCTTATTGCTACTGTTCAATGTGTTGTTGGGCTATGTACGATTGGTCAATTGTCACAGGTGTTGTTGAGTTATTCGTTAATCATTTTGTTGTTAAGTTAATTGTGATTAGTTGACTACTACGTTTCGTTTTCTTGAGCTAATGTGTGACTGTATGATTGGCATGGCAGTTGTTTAGCTAATTCATATCAATTCTGTTGCTGAGCTATAAGTGTTGTTGATATATTGCTCTCTTTTAGACCACATGAGGTTCACTATTAGTATTGTACTTCTGTTCTGTTATCTCCCTTGCTTGCAGCAGCCCATGTATTCATTTCTTAATTTATCTAAAAGCAGCCCATGTACTTTTGTTCGGGTTTTTGTGATACCTCTTTTATTCATTTCTTCTTCGTTTCTCCTAATTTACCTTGCTTTTGAGAACAATAAATTATTTGGTTTCAACTGTAACGTTGTACTTCTCCATGCCTAACGTGTTGAAAGCAACATGATATCTGAACTGTTTTCCAACTTCTTCTTGTTGCTGGAAAAGCAGTAATACATGTGTAAATATGCCTTTTCAAACTACATATGTATATATCTCTTTTTGACATTGGGACACACAGCTTGGCTCCTTGAGGGCCCTCTGTATTTTGTTTAAAGAATAATAATCTATTTTTATTTAAATATAAAAATAATAACTTGCAAATAGATTTATTTAAAGCATCTTTAATTGATGAAAAATTAATTCTTCTAGATCCTTTATGAAACCAATTGAATTAAAATAATACAATAAATGTGAATAAACTTGATTAAAGTCAAGAAAAAACCATATGCACGATTTTTTAAAGCATACCTTCACATGAATAATCATATTTTGTTAATTATGCTTGTATTTGATATTTCTCTCATGTAAACAAAATACAGTGGGTTATTTGACACAATAAATAAATACTCATAACCAAGGTCCGCCGTACCGATACAGGTACCGGTCGGCATACCTGTGGCGGCTCGGACCGGTACGTACCAGTCTCATACCGGTTCTGTACCGGTCCGTACCGGTCCATACCGGTCCCATACCGGTTTTCCAACGATAAGCTACCGGTACCGGATTCCACGCTGATCTGGTACCAATCCCAGACCGGACCGGTACATACCGGCCGATACGGACCGGTACGGTAGACCATGCTCATAACAAAGTAATGACATAAATTTATTAGATCACTCTTCATAAAATTAATATTGAAATTTGAATTTAAAGAATTAAATGCACTCCATAATTACTCATGCATTCTTGTATTACATCCAAACCTTTATACCACATTCATCAAGCTTTGTGAATTGTGTTTGATGTAACCCTGCTAATTACCATTGCCAGCCCTAACGAATATATCCCACTGATTAATTTCTTTTCGCATTCTTGCATAAAAAGTCCATTTCATTATTGTTTTTGCACAAAAAGGATGGATTATTTTTTGCAAAATGATACACCTTTAGGGGATCCCTTGACAATTTTGCTCATGCATCTGAGTACAATGTGGATGGTAGTCTAACCAAATATGTATCAAATGTTCGTATATATGTATCAAGTGCTCAGCAAATATGTACAAAAAACTCAGAAAATGTGCATAGTCTATCTTGTACCTAGATTTAGGGGCAAAATTGTCTAGAGACAACTAAATATATATTGCTTTATAAGAGAAAAGCATTTCACACAAAATTCATAATTAAATGGTTATTATGCAAAATTTACCGATTCTTCTCTACAAGACAAAGAAATAATAGAAGTTCACATCCCTCAGTTGGATGTATATTTATCAAAATAATAAAATATTATGTTATTGGATTGGGTGATCACAGATCACGATTATTCACAACAGCTAGAATGTGCGCCTACATGCCAACCTCTAACATCAATGACAAGTGGGTTATCATATTCACCCTTCAATTAATGACCAAGAAAGACAAAAGTAGAAAAAATAAAATAAATCTATGTTTATCAATTTTACTAAAAATGTCAAGATGGAATCATCTCCAACTTTCTTGGTAAAGGAATCATATCATCCATTTATTGCTGCTTTCTGTGATATGCTTAAAATAACAGGCATTATAATGTCATAAGAGGTCTTCAATATGTTATAACAAAGTAATGGAATCATGATATGTCGTACCATCCCATACCACCCAGTTTGGGGCACACCATACCGGATAGAAACCAATATAAACTCAAGTTTGAGAAACCTTCATTTTATTAATTATGTTATTAGCACATTCGTATGTATTATTGATTACTCATGATGATAGCTAAGAATCCTAAATTCGTTTTTCCACTAAGCTGGGCCAAACCTGGGGTCATTGAAGCAATTGACAAAAAATTCAGCAAAATGGACAAGATATTTGACTCCAGAATTTCAAATGTCAGAGCTCCTAGGCTTTTGCTCTCAAACAGAGAATTCAGCACAGCAAATTAACTAGAACGATTAAATCAATCAATCAAGCCCTGGGCTAGTTGATGTTACTAGAACAGCAATCATGTCTCCACTGTTCAGGCTCAGTATTGTATTCGAAGTCCAGATACTAGCACATTTAATAGTTTTAAGCTGAAAAGGGAGCTGATGTAGCAGATTTACCTAGACTGCACTTGAAAATCAGCCTTACAGTGATATCTAAAGGCTATCTACTCTGACCATGAATATTCACAGCAAAAAAGAACTCAAACTTGTTATTAGAGTTTTAAATATTGACCTGATGCAAGAAGATAGGGTGGTGAATTCTTGTAGAATCAACTCAAATGTATTCCTAAAGTTGATTTAAATTCAAATTAAGATATCTCCAAACCTTTGTTAACACAGGACAACTAAAGACTTTCTAAATATACAATATCCAAAATCTTGTAGAACTTTATGGAGAAAGCCACCAAACCACTTCTAAAAAATAATGCTATTAATATTACTTAAATAGGAATCTAAAATCTATCCAGAAAGTTGCTGAAAAGATCAACAGAAGAACAGAACAAAAAATTGTTTAAAAATATACCAATTATTTCTAACTAATGTCATTGTGAAAATAGAAAGTACAGGTGGAAAAAAAATAAATTTGAATATTGAAAATGCATTCTATGTGGAGGGCTCCTTAAAGAAGGATTCCCAATTTCCTATTGATGGAGTTACTAAAGTCTCTCATTGTGATCTGAAATCCATTCCTCTTCAGTACCCATCAATCTTCACAAGACATTCTCTGAGGTAAGTGTTCGCAATCTTCTAAACTGAGAAAGTGGCTGAGTTTGCTTGTGATTTGCTGTATCATTCACTGCAACCTCTTGTACAGAAAGCAAGGGCTGTTTATAAATACTTGTTCCCTCTTAAAGCAACAAATATTTTGCTAATAGCACCAATATTTGCTGATTGGCAGTGCTCCAACCGCATAAGTTAGAAATCCAAAAAACATTCCGATGCAAAGTGAGTTCATTGACCCATTGATCATGTATATACATAGTTGAAGTAGTTTGGCATAAAGAGGCATGTTTCAAGGCATCAAAAATAAAAAGATGGCATTCCTACAGCTGGATTTAATAAAATACATGTGTAAAATCATACAGTCAGTTTGGATCAACAATACTATTCATCAAATTAGGTTTACGAAGAATTTTCATTTCTTCGTTAGAGTCATAAGTCATAACCATCTTCTTTTTGTATTAGATCACCAAAGTTGGACTGAGTCATGGACTCATGCTCCTATATAACCAAAATCCATCATCTCATTCAGCAATTCCCAAAAATAATAACTAGCATGATTAGTATTCTGATATTCTGTAGACTAGCTGACTTGGGGTTGCCTTTCCTGCTTTAAAATGCAATGTGGCTTCCTTTCTATTGTGAGGCCTCTTTGTTATTAATGTTTGTTTACACTTTCACGGTCGATATAATCACATCATACCATTCCGTACCGAAGCGTCCCGAGGTGTGTATCAATCCGTATCGAGACATACCGAGGTATACCAAGATAAAAAGTATGAAAAATGGTTAAAAGAATGTTTCGGCATGAGGTGCTACCGTACCCCACCGAACCAATAAGATACTCGTACAGTACCCAGTACCGAGATTGCAGACCTTAAATCGAATTTTAGTAACTATTGTAATTCAGTTATAATTTCATTATAGCAATCATTACATAAAATGAAATAGACATTGATTGACATTGCCAAAGTTTGTTATGAGAATATGTTTTTCACTTTATATGTAAATAAAACAATATTTTACAACTAAAATATTTACAAGATCTCTATGGGGGGGAGTGATGACATAACCAACTATTATAGTTAATTGTTATTAATATGCACTATTTTTTACTATAACATTTTTTATTTTTTATTTTTAAATATATAATAGATATTTTTTCAAAAAAACTGGTATTGTCTAGACTCGAACTGCAGAACACTGTTGTATTAGAATCCGGTGATATCAAAATCAGCTTTTAATAATATTGCAGGTGGATCAAAAGCAGCAATAGGATGAAAAGAGGGAGAGGATGAATCCTCGCATTTTTTATATTGGTTATAGATTCAGTTTTCACATATAAATTCTATCTGCATGTTCATTGGATATCTTGTTCAAAAGGCTAACAAATTGATACCATGCAGGCTGTATAAGCTGGATAAGGACCATGCGCCAGTTCTTCCTAGCATCTTTCTGTTTCTCAAAGGGCGTAGATGTAAACTGTTGGATATAAACTACCATAAACAGTTGGAATGTGAAATGGTAGCAGTCGGGCGCCTTTTGAAATGGTTGTAGACAATTTATATGTTATATTAAAATACTGTTTGATTTGAATAGTAGAACTATTCGAGCATGGTAACAAATGTTGATTGAATAGTTGGGTTTTATAATGTGCAATTTTGTTCGATTAGACTGTTATATTCTTGTGAATGCAAAACTTTTTGTTTGATTCAATGGTTATAGCACTTGGGTAGTTTTTATTCAAGTGGCAGGTTGGAGATAAGCTCATCACTCCATTTCAAGGGTGATGGGATACTCTTGAGCTACATGACCAAACAAACAGGTGAACTGCAGTTGCAACTTTCAGTTAAAAATAAACATTAGAAAGCTACTTGCTGCAACTGCAGCCCCTACAAACCAAACAATGAATTTGTAACTCCAAGTCCAGTAGTTCAACCCAAGTCACCTCAAGTAAACATAGCTGGAAGTTGCTATCCGAACAGAACCTTAGCTCCATTTACATCCACTATTTAAGTAAATGGCCACATGCTTGTGCGATAAAGACAAGCAGGCATGACAAAGACTTGAAAAACTTACATACCATCAAAGGCGGAACGGATGAAGAAAAGGATGAACCAGCCACACCGCTAAATGACACATCGAAAGCTGTGAGTTCATCTATGGCTGATTTTTGCAAGCCACCCGTGGCAGGCACCTGCAAATGATTTAAAACAATAAGCTTAAAAGGCAGAGATGTTATATCTTGCATATAACATCAGAAAAACTGAAGTACCTCTGAAACCTTCAAACCAATAAACTGATCAGCAGATGCAGGATGGTTATGCACAGGAATCTGTGGCTCAGTGGTCTGTAGTAAAGCCCCCAATGAAGTTTGATGAATATTCCAAGTCGAATCATCAAAAGCATTCCAAGACTGCAAAAACAAAAACTATTACTTGGAATATCATCTCTAATTGAACATGTTCTTGGACATGTTTGTGGCAGTAAAATGACTCCAGAAACATTATTACCACACCAAGTAGCACCAATGACACTGTTGACAACAAGAAGACCAGTGGTTTTTTCACATCAAAATTTCACATTAAAATATTCCTTACCTGAGAGCTGTTTGTGTCTGCAAATCCTTTAACTTCATGTAAACTCACATGCTGCTGATCAGCTATCGAGGATGAAGTTCCACAGGTAGCAGAATTTTGTATTGAAAACCATTGCAAGTCATTACTTACTGATGCAAATAAATCATTCTTCCCTTTAGGTGGCTCTTCACCAGGAGGCACGACTGATGGAAGCCCCTTAGTTGTTTCAAAAGTAGGTCCCACTTGGTGAGGTAAGTCAAATGTAGCCCATCCAACATTTTCTGATAAAAGAACAGCCGACGTTTTCTGCTCAGAAGGGGTAGTAGATGAAGACTGATCATTGATATGTGCAAACAAATCTATAGATGGAGTTGCAGAAGTGATTGGTTGCTGCACAATTGACAGACTGAAGGGGTCCTGATTCATGGCATGTGCAGAAGCAGATAACTGTGAAGAGGGAGATGTGGATGGCTCGGATTGTGGGGTTACAGATGCATGTTTGGTCTCAAGGACAGTATCAATCAAGCTGCCTGAATTAGCTGGCTTAAGAGATATCGAGTTTCTCTCAATGGATCCAAAGCTGCCTGATGATGCAGTTGTCTGAATTTAACAAAAAAAAAAAAGGGATAAACTTGACATGTGTACAAAATTCTAATTCAGTTGCTTTACCTTAGAAAATGGCAAATCACAAGCAATAGCACAAGATATATTACTCACCTGTGGGTGTGGGATCCCATCTAAGCCCCTCTTAACATTTGCCTCGGAGTATGTATTCAATGTCGTCCGGGGCTGTCCATCTTCGATTAAGATATCCCTTACTTGTTGTAAAGGAGGGCTGCTATACCCTATGTCCTGAAAGTTTGGTGACTGACCATCAAATCTCAATGGATCGCCTGTGCTAGACACTGAGTAGTCCGAATTTCTCGAAGCATAACTTTCATTGGCAAATCTGTCCTCATACATTTGCTCTCCCTGACGACCTGGACTGTATATGAAGCTAGAAACCTTCCCTTCATAATACCCACGATCTGAACCAGGTTTTCTACTTAAAATCCCAGTTTGCTTCCCATAGCGCCTTTCTTCATATTGATTTTCATAAGGTGGACTCTGAGAAAAGGAATGATAGGAACTGGCCCTCCGGTGTTCTTCTTCATGGTACTTATGGCTCTTCCAGAGAATGAAAACCTTGATGTTAGTAGTAATTAATGACTGTATATTAAGGAATAAGTTGTTTTGAGAATAACAGAGATCGAAGCATATGATGCACAAAATAAACTTCACAATGAGAAACACATAAGTTAGTAAATAAATTACCTGCGTGTCTCTGGGTGGCTTGTCTGAGGACCTCCCCCTCGCATATTTCTTATCCACATAAACATTTTTTATAAATTCCCTAATCTTGTCAACATTGCTGCGAAGTAAACAAGGTCAGAAGGCTGTCCTTTTCTTCACAAAATATTGTTGTACAAAATTCACTACCATATGTAGTTAGTAGTCTTACCTGCTATCAGGTAATCTCATTTGTTGCGAGTCCCAGTCCTTCAGAAATATTTCCCTGGCACGCTGCAACAAGCAATTATCACATGAAGGTGGGGGCAACATATTTCAATTTCAGCCAAACAAAGAAAATCGAGTGAGCATATTTCTTTACCTGATTACCACCCTTTTGAAGAGCCTCAACTTCTTGAGTAGTAAACTTAGCCAAGGACACCGATTTCACACGGTGTGTAAATTCCCGACTGCATGATAAAGAATACATTCACGCATCAGACTCAAAAAGAAGGGTGATTGAACTGAAATAACATTCTTTTTATGCTAATATGCAACAAAAGTATCAGTCATTTCAAGATGTTCCAGTTGATGTATCTTAATCTGTTTAATAAATAAGATTAAACATGACTACCTTGAACAAATATACTTAGCATTTGAAATGTATGGTTTCAAGCAACCAAATGGAAGGCATGAAACAGGGGGCACAAAGAAATGCAGCTGTAGTGCATCATGTAATATCATCACCAAGCACAGAATATGACAAGACCGAACGAGCACAACAAAAAGCTTTCCAAAGAAACTCTTCTACCCTATCAGATGGTAATAAAGGTATGGAATTTAAACAAAATGACAGATATTGGAGTCAATTCAATGGTTTGATCCATTGGTTATACTATATCTAAGGCATATCCATAAAACTGGGATAAGATTAATTCTTACAACCCAGCTTCTGTAATTGCTGAATATTCACAAGCGCATGATTTTACAAGCGCCATATCTCAGAATTTGGTAATCCCTCCTCAAAAGTGTTCTCAAGTTCCTAGCAGTTATATACAAAGTAGAAGATATTTTCCATCTGGAAGCCTCCACTTTTTACAGGTCTGTCTGCCACCTCTTGCTATGTGAAGGTTATCGCACATTGTTTGTCTAGTCAAGAAAATCAAAAATTTTCAAGAAAATTGAAAAAGTAGAAGAAACTAAAAGACATCAAGAGAAGTTATCGCACATTATTTTAGAGTATGTGCATGACATAAGTTCTTTTTTTTATAGCTTTATTCGAGTTTCAGGACTTGGTGAAAACCAATACGTCCTGGCCAACATATCTCAGTTTCAGCTAATACCAGGCTGCTCATTTATCTTGGGTTTTGCCAGGTTTTTAGTAATTTCAACTCTTCTCGACCAGCAAAAAGCCAACTGAAACAAATTAAAACCCTTTTTGTTTGATACCAAATCTTTCATCCCTTGTTTCTCAACCTTGTAAATGCTCTTAGTACATTGTTTCATCCTTTATCACTAGAAAACCCATGCTACCTTGAGATTCTTGAATTTTTATTCATATTGCTAATGTATGATTGATAATTCCTTCATTCTGATTTATCGGGACTAGTTATGTGCACTGCTATAGCCATTTATAAGACATACAGACAGGAATTAATGAACAATTAATTTTCTTTTCCTGAAATTGCTTTGGCTTTTACATTTTCCTATTTTAAACTTACAGGACACGTTATTGCTTGCGTAAAAATCATTGAGTTTACTGACAAATATTTTATTTATTAATCTTTCTTCTTACGATAGATAATGCTAAAGGCTTTATTTATTAATCTTTATTTATTAATCATTAGCCTAAAGCCTCTGTCCTAAAATATCTGCATTGGTGGAAAGTTTCCTCAAGGCCTGTTTGAACCCATCACAAAGAAAAAAAGGTGGAAACGTGTCAATTTATCTTTTTTTTGTTTACTTGTCTAGCGGCACTGATAGAGATCAAAGTCTTTCCTGATCTCAACTATGGAGAGTAGAGGTAAACAAGATCAGGACCCTCCACTGGATTTTTCTTATCCAGGAGAAGAAAAACACGTGCATTAATTGCAACATTCTAGAAATCAAGTTGGAAATCGAATCAAAAAGAGGCAGACTTTTTTTTATCCATTTTAGCGAGTCCATTAACATGACCAGTTTTCCCAAGTTAAAACTAATTCAGTATCATTCACATAAATTCAATGCAGGATGTAGTAAAAGAAATGGAAATCATCCTCTTCCTCTCATGCAACCAACACAAAAATGGAAAGTTTTTAAGAGCACGCAGTCAGAGTTGTTAGGCTCAAAATTTTGTCTAAATGACACCTTAAATATGAAGGATAAAAACATATGCATGCTCCTTGTTTTTTGTAGAAAAAAATGATGAAGCTCCAGTCTCCCTTCTCTTCCTCCAATCATGGCAAGGACAAAATACAAAGTAAAAATCTTAATGTTCAGACCATGTTTTCCTTGGTTACTTCTCGGCTTTCATGTTTAGATGTAGCAAACCAAAGAGACAAGTAACATGTAAACAGATGTTACAGACTGTCTAGCTGGAGAGTGATCGAAGTAAACATACAGAATTACACAGTAACCTGAACAAATAAATCAGGAGTTTCAATAGAACCTAGCTTGGCCATCATCTCAAGTCCAATCCTCAAGACACTGAAGAGAAGAACTATCGAACTCAATACACTTATATGTATATCCTCACTATCAAATAATAATTGATGATTTTAGTATAGAAATACTCTCTATCTTAATCTTTCCTCCAGCGTCACAGAAAGCATATGCTGAGAATATAAAATGTTCCCGACAAAAAGGACCAGATCATTTCTTTGCAGTTCAGAAACAAAAACAAAGGTGTCAGTCTCTCCAAACAACGAATCAGCATGTGGAGGAGGCTCAAATATCATGGATTTAACAAAAACAAATCAAAATACTCACTGAATCCCGCTGCAAGTCATACAGACAAAAGTCCAAAAAGTTGTACACACATACTGCGGACCCTGTACCACAAGAAAGAGAGTCAACAAACACTTAGACATATTTGTAGAGAAAAAAGAAAAAGTCCAATTACTGATTAGACCAGTCATATCTTTTAAGAAAACATTTCCATTTATTGATTAGAATAGACATATTTTACAAGAGAAAAAAAATCATTTTCTAATCAGGACGGGAAGAGGAACACCGATCTCGATCAATCAAGCAACTTAAGTTGGACAAAGAACGAGAAAGCAAGAGAAATTACCAGGCTGTTGCAATTGATGCACTTTCTGTTCGGAGGAAGCTTTAAGAGACCTCTAATGATCTTCTCATTTCTCTCCTCCTCCCTTTTGCTACTCATTTTCACAAAGAATCACCAAACGTGTCGCGATTCCAAACGAAAACCTTTGCGAGAACCGAGCAAATTGAGCAAAAAATAGGATCTTTCTCAGTCCGAATCAAAACTCTAAACCTCAAAAAAATCAGTCCAGAAACCCATTTCCCTCAGCTGCTAGTCAAACTCATCCACCACTGACCTATATTTCCACAGCAACCGATCGATGGATCCGATTCACCCAAGGTTCACTTTGAAAGCTAGGGTTTTCTCCCTTCAAAGGATCGAACTTTCAAGAAGTAAAAGAAGTCGGGATTCGAATCTAGGGTTTATGGAGCTGGAATTTGAAGAGAAATGGGGAAGTCTGGACCGATCCAAACGCACATGGGGATTTTCTTTTGGGATTTTGCCGTGAATTATGCGGAGATATTATTGAAGAGAGAGTGGGGGGGGGGTGCGGGGGGCGTGGAGAGAGAGGGGGAGAAAGAAAGAGAGCAGAAGCGGTGGTTTCGAAAAGAAAGGGTTTTTTATATAATATTTTTATTTTTAATTTTTTTAATAAAGACGTGGCGGCTACCGGCAGCTTCCGGTTGCTAGGACGGCCTTTACTGGCTGAAAGCATGCACTGCAAGGAGAGGTACGGTAATGTCCTTCAATGTTAAAATGCGAATATAGTTTACAATTTTTGTTAAGGGGAAAGGTTTTAAAAAAAAAATTAATATCTTCCTAAATATCAATTTTTTTATAAATATTTTTTTAAAATTAATATTTGTATGTATATCCTAATAAAACAACTTATTTTACTATTCTATTTTTATTCTTATTTTTTATATGTACTCATGCCATCTAATGCCGTTAAAAAAATTAATGGTTTTAAATTGAAATGACTAAAATATTCGCAAAAAAAAAAATTATAAGACGATCTCAATGAAAAACAAAAAAATAATTTCAAATTTTAATTTTATTTTTAATTAAAATAAATATAATTTTTATTAACAATGTTAGAACAACTGTTATATTAGAAATATTTGTGCAAAAACCGTATTTTATGACAGTACATAAATAAATATAAATTTTAAGAAAATATTTACACATATCTAAATTTTAGAAGGGTATTTATGTAAAAAAACTTTATTTTACTTCATTTACTTTATATTTTACTTTGAACGAAATAAAAATGATGTACCAAAAAAAATAGGTACAATTACAACCTACGTCATCATTTATATTTATTGGCCTATATTTTGATTTTATTCATATCCTGCCCTTAAGAAAAAGATGGGCGAAAACGATACGAGTTTTAAAAAAAAATTCTTCTTTTTTGTTTTGGTTCAGGTAGAGCTTTTTCTTTAGAATCCAGATTTGTCATCCTCCTCCTTGCTTATAAAGAAGTCATACTGTGGGCACTTTCCAAGTGATGTCCTGTTTAAGAGAGGGGGACATGCGTAGACTCTACCATATAGAGATGGATGATATGTGCTTGGAAATGCAGGAGTGAGATTGCATTTAAATTCCAAGGGTCTCTCTCAGTCATGCATGGAACAAGACTAGTTGCACCATCATAGGCATATGATGCAAGTTAATGCATTTGAATAAGTGGTCATAAAGTTTCGAGCTACAAATTTTTCTTATATGTATGTTTCAAAATTTTGTTCATCATTTTAGATGCATTTTAACATTTAGTGGATACAGAAAGATATTTTTCTATAGTTGCCACATCTGCCATTCATATTGCCATGAGAAAAAGATAGGTCATAAAGAGTTGAATTGGGATCACTTATTTATTGCTATATACTGGACAATTAGGGTGGAAGAAAATAATTGCATTTTTCTGTCCCAATCTAAATCAACTTCAGCAGTACTTTGTTTTTTTAGGCTATATGCCTCTAGCTCTAAATTAGCTAATAATTTTAATCATATTGCTTCTTATATCAACTCTTTAAAGCACTGAGTCCATATATTCTATCTAGTCGAACAATTTAGGTGAAATCTCCCTCCCTTCCCTTAAAAAAAAAAAAAAAGTCAAATTACTTGATCATTCAACATATTATAATATCATTCAAATAGTATAGTAATTAACAAGACAATCACTGTATTAAAGTAATAAATAATGTACTCTTTTTTTTCAAGAAGATAAAACCATAGTCTGGGTGATCATTTATTTTGATTTTGTTCATCTTTTGTACAATAGAAAAGAAGAAAAATTGCAGCCATATTTATCCATGGATGCTAAATTTGTCATCTTTCTTGATTCTACAAAGTCATTTTATCAATACTTATTATATTTGAGGAAGAATGACATGGAAACATCACATCATTTATAGGTAGATGACTTGTGTTAGGAGATTCAAGAGTGAGGTTGCATTTAAATACCAATATATACCATGTAGATATCTAATAGCCACAAATGAATTGATGATTCTCCCCTTGTTGCACAAGAATGACACTATTTAAGGGTTGTTGGATATGCTTTAAGGCTAATATAAAATCAACATTTGGATGTGGTGCAAGGCAGGTTATATCAATTGATGATCATAAAGCTTAAAGCTTGTTAATCCATTTCACATGCATAGTTGAAAGATTATTATTTGTTATACAAAGAAGTTTATTTTTTGTAACCAAGTATAAAGATTTTTTTTTATTAGTTATCAAATATGTGACTAATGTTGCCTTGGGAAAGGGATAGATTCTAGAAGATGTAGGCCATTAGATCATCTAACACGATGGTAGCTGCACATCCTGTCCCATGATCTATTAGATATAAAAGATGGACAAAGTTGTATATCTTATTTGAATTTCTTAAACTTTAGTAGATGCCTGTATTTTTCTACTTTTGATTAAAATGTTTGCAAATTTTTACAAAGTTGCCTTGTTAGCTAGGGATCTGCATGACAAGATCGGAAAAGAAAAATATATTTTTTTACCAAAAAATAGAGCAATGATATATTAGGAGCCTGGCATTTAAATTTTATATGAATATATTATGAACGCGATTCGTATCAAGACCATCCATGTGGTAAGGCCAGCATAATATTTAATGGACCTAATTAGGGTGATAACATGAAAATTTAATAACAAGTCTCTTATAGTTAATGTCTTTTTACGTATTCTTACGGTTAATGTTGTTTGTACCTAGAAAAGCTTTCATCCTCTTTTGCAATCGATGTACCGAGTAATGAAATAGACCTAAATCACGTCCATGTGAAATATGCCCTAAATTTACACAATACACTATTGCTTAAGAGATTGTTCTTGATGACTTCTGAGATAAGTGGTATGATTTTCAACTTCTTATTTTAAGGCAGAATCTAAAATTTCAACCTGCAACTGTCGTTACCATCTATAACTTCTCCTTTCATCTTTGTAATACCAATAGCTAGATTGCGAGTTTACGTCATAAAATGGATTAAGACATTGGAAATATCTGGTACCTACCAGCTACCACAAGTGAAATGCTGAAAAGATCGATATCTTTTTTGTCTTTTAAACATTGCAAATCTTACCCAATTACTTTACTCATGTTTATGCGAGGTATATGCTACATTCACATACACCTGTTAAACATGAGAACAAGGAAGCTTAAACAATCACAAGGAAACATCTAATAAAAAAAAGAAAACCAATTCTAGGGACCATCAAGACTTGTCTTACATGCCGTATTATATCGATGTCATCATGCAGTTCAATTGTTAGCAAGATTAGCTATCATCAATTAAAATTTGACTATAATGATATTTTATCACCCTTACCAAACTAGTGGTATTTAGATCTCAAAGAGTTCTGGTTGTTGAACAACTCACCATGGACCTTCAAGCTGAAATCTTGGCAGTTTTACGGCTAGTAGGACAACCATGCATCCGGCTAGATTTTGACAACCTGAGATAACCCAATCAATTAATTTTTCTCTCATTTGTGGTATAGGAACATTTTTTAATAGAGTTTAGAGAACAAATGATCAGCTGATCAGCCATTGTAGCAAATGGCCAATGTAGCAGGGATCCAGTTTTCCTTTGTTCCTTGGAACTTAAAAACCTCCTACCAAGTTGCAGCAAATTGGGTCCATATAATTTCCATTCATCCAACTTGCCATCTCTCTTAGACTTCCACAAGGACTCCCTTTCTAACAGTTGCTTTCAATGTATATCAACCACCATATATATAATTATGCAAACCTAAACAAAAGGCTTGGTAACCCATGCATCAAGATTTTAATAACCTGATATCCTCCCTTTCATTTTCATGACAATAAAAAAAATATTCTTTTTATCTACTTCTACTTCAGATTGAATTTATTTAAAAATATGTATAATGATGGTTTCTACAATGGGTTTTATTGATTACTATAATGAAATGCGATAGAAGAATCAGTCTATTGTTGGATCTTACTCATGTTTGCTGAATAAAAAAATAATTTTAACATGATAGAAGGATTTAATATTTAAAATATTGGTTTACATGGATAAACAGAAACATGACAGATTAGGAACTCCTATCCTAGTTACATATATGTACCAATCCTTACAATAGAATAGCGGCTGAAGAGGTAATATTGTATAAAAAGATCTGTTGCACATAAAATAATATAATAAAAAGTGAGATCTTCAAATCTACTATAATGAATATTATTATAACATTGTAGCAATTCTATTTAATATCTTGCTGGCGATCTACTGACCTGTGGACCAAACAATTTTGAGCAGCAGCTTATCCAATTTCTAAGCTGAGCATTTAAAAATTTTAGTTTTTTTAAAATTTATTTGGATTGTTCGACTGAAAATCTTATTAGTTTCATGAATTAAGCCAGTACAATCAGTAAAATAATAGAATTACAGTTTGAGCTAGATCCATATTTATAAATATTTTAAAATAACTTTAGAGCGATCTAATCCAAATTTTATAGAGAAAAGAAAACGGCTGGCTGACGCCACTAGTCTTTCGGCCATGCGTGGCCAGGGAGTCCAATATCTGTATGTGCAACGGCTAACGGCTAGTTTTGAATTGGGATGTCTTTGATTAAGAAAACGTTTTTATCTAGCTTGTTTCAAGAGGAATTAAGTAGTCTTCATCGAAATAAATAAATGAAAACATGTTTTATCTCATATAAAATTTAGCTATCTAGTGTGAAGGCATGAGTAGGGTATGCTCCAGTGCTGTCTTTGATGTCGTTGATGATATAATAATGTTGATAATATTCATAAATATTTAAGAAGAATTTCAAATCTAGTTGATTATTTGACTGGCAGTTCTGACTCCATAACCTTAATTGGTAATCCGCAAAGGGAATAAAGAAGGACCAAGTGTCTGGAAGATACATTGGAAGTGCATGGATGGGTTTTGACTGCAATGAAATGGTACCCAACGGGGCTTCCGACTTAGGTGGCTGCCCATGCAGCTAACCACTCAAGGTATAGCTTGTGGTCAGGAGAGGGGAAGTTACCTCGGGCACTCCGTGAGCATATGTTTTATAATTTTATTCGATGTATTCGTACACGCATTGTACGATGAACCCACCCAAAAAAAAGAAAAAAAATGTTGCCAATATATATTTATTTATAAAAAGAAGTGTATTCTTATGGTGAATTAAGAGAACTTGCAGTGATGCTATTGTTAATTTATGGCAAGCTGTCTGTTCAAACAGCAAAATTCTAGCAAGGAAACGACCATGGATAAATCATTTGGTGCGAGGTCTTTTTGTAGCAGTACCTATGACATAACTCTGAAAAAAATATATAAAATTATAAATTAGTTAGCAATAACAATAATAATAAATAAATAAATAAATAATATTCAAAGAATATTACTTGCTTGCGGTCGGTGGTGATGTTTTTATGGCATGTTTTCTCGAAAAAGTTTAGCTTGAACTTGCTTTTCAGAAGTTGGAAAAAAAAAAACTTCTTCTATAATCTGTGATGAAGAAATACCGACATCCAAACTTTGATGCATATTGTCTAGCTGTGATTCATCTTTCCAAAAAATTTAGTCACCCAAAAGTTAAAAGTATTATAATTAGAGTTTAATGAACTAAGCATGGCTTGGAAAGTATAGGTGCAATTAAGAATCATTTCAATTATAGATGGGAGGGTGAATCTATCGCATCTTATATCCATTGCAAGATTAAGCGCCAGAACACCTCTTAGTTGTTGAGCCAATTTTCCGAATATAATGAAATTTGTTGCACCAGTTTCATCTTCAACGGCAGCATTTAATTTATAACTTTCAGAGTCCGAAAAACAAAAGTTAGTTTCATTAATATAAATATCTTTTTTCAACTCAAATAAAATTTTTCTAAGAAGTGATGCTATTTTATTGGGAGGTTGATCATTTTTACTACATTGAGTGCACCAAAAAGCATCACCATAAAGTTTTATGACAGTTCTACAATTATAGCATACTTTGTACCACCAGCCATATAAAGTATCAGTTACTTTCCATTTTAAGTTTGATGTATATGTATATAAGTAAGTATAATAATTTTCCAAATTGTACCTAATTATACTATCTAATTTTATTAATTCATCTAGTGTTTTTTTTGTTGGTGATAGCTTCTCCATGAGGGTTAAGAATTATTTGATGTTCTTGTGCCATAAAAATAATTGGAACACCTATCACTAGCCATATAAGGTATCAATTTTTTTCAATTTTGTTTTGATGTACAAATTTCACGCTCTTAGACAAAATAATGAAAACTTTTAAGTTTGATGCATATGTATGTAAGTGAGTATAATAATTTTCCAAATTGTACCTAAAATTTGTACTATCTAATTTTATTAATTTATCTAGTGTTTTTTTGTTGGTGATAGCTTCTTGATGAGGGTTAAGAATAATTGGATGTTCTTGTGCCATAAAAATGATTGGAACATCTATTGTTTTTAGCCCGTAAATAAGCATGCAACTAAATTTAAATTGTAATGTATAGATTTTAATATCATCTAAACACAACTTTTCTAAATTTTGTTTTAGAATCTATCTCGGTACTATATGATTTTTGGAATTTCTGTATCCATATAATATCTAGATGCAGAGGATGTGGATAAGTACAATTTTTCGGAGAGCATAAGTGAAAATCAAGTTTAATTATCATAATTTAGATATTCATAAAAAAATAAAAATATATAAAAAGAAATTATCTTTGCATGTCCGTACTGTTGTCCTAACAAAAATAATAGCAATAGGGCTTGCTTTTTCTTCTTTTGCAGATAACTAGACTCCACAGCAAATTTTCACCATAATGTAACCGATAATTTTTGCATATTATTTATTAAATATTATAGTTTTAGTATTTTGTTAACTTATAGTGTTCAAAGCTATATATATATATATATATATATATATATATATATATATATAATGATAGCCGAAAAGGATATTGAGTTAAGGTATGTTATTTTAAATTTTATCTCCCCAAATTTCTCTTGTAAACATATTTTTCTCTCACATTTGTTTGATCTAGACAACAATAGCAATATGATCCATAACATCTGCAGAGCAAAGAAATGAATTTGGAAAGACCATAAACTATTTGAAGGGGTATATAATTTTTCATTGTACAAAGTTTATAAATACCTATTGGATAAAGATCATTATAATTTCTAAAGAAATTCGAATGATGAAAAAGGGAATGAAGAGAACTCAGAAGAGGGGAGAAGAAAATAATGAGAAAGCATCTCCTTTTCTTATTGTTGTTCATTGATGAGCTCTGCTTACATTTATATGCATAAACTCCAACTAAAAGGAAGCTAGCTGCTAAGTAAATAACAGAAATAGTAACTAATCTAAATAACTGATTCTTTGGATAAGGTAACTGACTAAACTGGATAAGGTAACTGTCTAACTAAAACAACTATCTAACTGAAACAAATAACTGAAACTAACAGTAACAGTTGAATTAGTAACCGATGAATCAGATGTCTGAATATTAACACTCCCCCTCAAGATGGAGTGTGCAATTTATGAACACCCATCTTGCTACGTAGAGTATGGAACCTCACAACTCCAAGGCTTTTAGCCAACAAGTCAGCCAATTGCATAGTGTTGGGAACATGTAAAGTTCTAACTACTCCTGACTAAATTTTGTCTCTCACAATGTGGCAGTCAATTTCAATGTATTTGGTCCTTTCATGAAACACTAGATTAGTAGCGATATGCAATGCTGCCTTATTATCACAAAACAACAAAGATGCTCTTGTGTGTGTAACATTGAGATCATGAAAAAAGCTCATCAACCAAGTGAGCTCACAGCAAGTTGATGACATAGACCGATATTCAGCTTCTGCTGAAGATCTTAACATAGTATGTTGTTTCTTTGATTTTCATGATATAAGTGAATTTCCAAGAAAGATACAAAAGCCTGTGACAGAACATCGAGTGTCAAAACATGCTCCCCAATCTGCATCACAAAATGCCTTCAAATGTAACTTAGAATTGGAAGGAAAAAACAACCCTTGTCCTGGTGACCTTTTAGAATCCTTAAGACATGATAAGCTGCATCAAGATGAGGTTGTTTGGGAGAGTCTAGAAACTGACTTAAGACTTGTACACAATAAGTCAGATCAGTTCTTGTTATGGTGAGATACATTCAATACCTCTAGAGCATATTTTCACTAAGAAATAAAAATTCCTTTGGAGCCTCTAAGCACTTCAAGACCAAGGAAGTACTTTAGAACTCCTAGGTCCTTAAGTTTAAATTGCAGATCCAAAGTTTTCCTGATTGATGTAAGATATGTCATTACCAGCAATGATTATGTCATCAACATAAACTAGTGTAGCTGTGTATGAGCCACCATTATTGCTTGTAAACAGAGTGTAATCAACTTTAGACTGAATGAAACCATGAGAAATAATGAAAGATGACAACTTTTCAAACTATTATCTTGAAGCTTGCTCAAACTATATATGGATTTATTTAAACGGCAAACTAACTTTTTCTTTTTCTTTTCCTGCACTTCATAGCTTGGTGGTTGTGTCATATATACTTCCTCATGTAATTCACCATGCAAAAATGCATTATTTATACTAAGTTG
The DNA here is from genome assembly GCF_009389715.1 of Phoenix dactylifera. NCBI lineage: Eukaryota > Viridiplantae > Streptophyta > Magnoliopsida > Arecales > Arecaceae > Phoenix > Phoenix dactylifera. The sequence goes on along the minus strand of NC_052392.1, from coordinate 27,813,418 downwards.
ATATAAGGACCAACTATTAATGGCTGCAACTGCCAAAAGAGTCTTAATTGTCACCAATTTTGCAAATGGGGAAAAGGTATCATGATAATCCAACCCAGCTTGTTGTGTATACCCCTTAGCAACAAGTCTTGCTTTCTTCCTCTCTTCAGTTCAATCTGATTTGAATTTCTGTTTGTAAACTCACTTATAATCTACTAGTTTTTTCTTCGGTAATATAGTAATTGTCCATGTGTTGTTATCAACAAGAGCCTTAATTTAAGCATCCATGGCAGTACACCATTTAGGTAATTTGGATGCTTTAGCATAGATCTTTGGCTCAGTGGAAGATGAGATGGATAATGCGAAGATACGGTGAGAAGAAGAAAGCTTTGTATAGCCCAAATAAGTTGAAATATCATGGGCCTCACCTTGTTCTGTACAGAATTCTGGCTTTTGGATGTTTGATTGAGGGTGTGAAGCATTTAAAGCAAGATTGCAATGATACTTTTGGAGATAAGTAGGAGGATGTCTAATTTTAGAAGATCTTCTAAGTGGCAAAGTGATAGTGAAAGGATTGGTTGAGACAATTTCAGGAGAAGGTGCTGAAATTTCATGTAGTGTATCAACATAACTTAATGGTGCAATAGGCGTATCAGTGAAATTATATGCATGAATAGGTGTTTCAGTACTGAGATTGCTTGGATTAGGAGTATTGGAATTGTTTTGAGAAGAGAAGAATCATTTGGAGCGGTGAAAGATGGAAGAAAAAGAGTAGCATGATACTAAAATTCAGAATGTTGCATATCATGATACGAGGCTGGTAAATGAGTGTTTGAGTGTTGAAAGGAAAAATGAGATTCATAGAAAATAACATCTCTAAAAATGCAAGTGGACTTAGATTGAATATCATAGATGAGGATGATAGTGTTATTTTGATGATTAACAAGCAATTATCTAGAGTATGTTATAAGTTAAATTGATACTTCATTTATAAGACTATTACTCTCAGAATATTTGTATAAATTGATATAGATACATTTCATTGTTTATTTAAATGAATCTAACCTTGAGATGCAGCAAAGTGTGGATTGAGTCGACCCAAAGGATGATTGGGTCGACCCCGGCACATCAAGAAATCATTTGGCACACTTCTGCAAAAATGGCACAGATGAACAGTGAGTTGGGTCGACCCAAGGAAAGCATGAGTCGACCCAAACATCAAGATCCTCAAAACAAGACAGAACAATGGTTCTCTGGATTCACTGAGAGGGTCGACCCAAGAAGTAGTTGAGTCGACCCAAGCTTGAGTCGACCCAAACCCTGAGAGGGTCGACCCAAAGGCAAGACAGAAAAGAAGACAGAAAATGGTTCTCTGGAATTACTGAGAGGGTCGACCCAAGAAGAAGTTGAGTCGACCCAAGTGAACTTTGAGTCGACCCAAAGAATGGTTGGGTCGACCCAAGGGAAGGAAGGCTGAATTTCAAGTTTCTGTATTTTCTGAGAGGGTCGACCCAAGGAATGTTTGAGTCGACCCAAGTGAAAGTTGGGTCGACCCAAAGACAGGTTGAGCCGACCCAAACACGGGCTGAAGCATAACGGCTAGTTCTGCAGATGTACTTTTTGTCCTTCCCAAAGTCAGTAATGGCTAGTTTTTGAATTCTAACCATTGGGGCTTGTCCAATGGATGTAGGAGACTATTTAAAGTGGCACTATTCATCAGATAGAACAACTTTTGAAAGGAATATCAAAGAGTACACAAGAAAACAAAAGTGCCCTAATCTTCTTCATCCAAGTGCTTCATTCAAGAATCAAAGAAAGGGGTTGAGCAGATTCAAAGAGTCATCAAGAGCTCCATCCTCCCTTGTAGAGTGAAGCATCTTTGACAAAGAAGAGAGAAGCCACTTCAAAGTGATAAATATTTTCTATACTCTTCTTTGTAGTTTATATTGTTTCATTTGCTCATTTAGGAGTTTAAATCTTCTTTCTTTATTTGTTAAACAACTTGTAAAGGTTGGTTGGTGAGCCCGGAAAACCAACGGAGTAGGTTGATTGGTGAACCCGGAAAACCAATTGTAAAGGTTCGTTGGTGAGCCCGTAAAACCAACAAAGGTTTTTGGTGAACCCGAAAAACCAAAGTGTAAAGGTTCGTTGGTGAGCCCGTAAAACCAACAAAGGTTTTTGGATTGTGAGCCCGGAAAACAATCCAACTGTAATCCGCGAGATTATAGTGAATTTCCAAGGGGTCGCTTGGAGAGTGGACGTAGGTGCTAAGGAGAGCACCGAACCACTATACTTTGTGTTGTTTGTGTTGTGATTTGCTTTAGCTTACTAACCATCCATTTGACTTGAGTAAGATAGTTTAAATTTAAAAGTGTTGCCCAGATAGACAACCCAAGAGGGGGGGGTGAATTGGGTTTTAAATTAATTTGGATAATTAAAACGTTATGGATGATTAATTAAAAACTATTGCAAGTTATTTAATTAATGCTAAGTGCTGTGAGTGATGTGAGAGGAAGAAGAGAAGAGACAATCCAATGCAAACACAGAGTTTTATAGTGGTTCGGAGCTACCCCTTGCTCCTACGTCCACTCCCCAAGTCTCTCTTGGGAATTCACTATAACCCCCTTGGATTACAGCCGGTTGTTTTGCAAGCTCACAACCAAACTTGTTGTTTTACGAGCTCACAACGAACTCGGTCGGTTTTCCCAGGCTCACCGACTAGAACCAACCCCGATTGTTTTCCCGGGCTCACAATCAAACCCTTACACACGTTGGTTTTTAACTTGGCTCACCAACCAACCTTAATCCCCTTGATTCAATCCCCCGATTGAACCAAGTAAATACAAGTTATAGAAAGAAAGGAAAATAAGCTTCTCAAAAGCAGATGTAAAACAATATAATCAAAAGAGGAGTTTAGAAGCCCTCAAACGCTTTTAAGCTGAAGTAGAGGAATGGCTTCTTGAACTCCGGTCTCCTCTAGAATGAGTAGTCGACTTGAATGCAGGAGGAGGAGGCTTTAATTGCTGGGAAGATGTAGTTGGTTGCAGTAAATGCTGATCTTCCCCTTTTTCGTTGAAGAGCACGTTGCAGAGCTTGAAAGCTTGAATGCTTGGAGTGGAATGGTTGTTCTTTTTTTTGCTACAGTCTTCTGTGGCTATTTAAGCCAACCTCCACGGAAACTAGCCGTTACACTGCTTTTTCTGTCCGTTCTGCACACTCTGCGCAGCCTGACAATATGACCGTTGGTGGGTTGGAGTCGACTCGCGCGATCAGGAGTCGACTCGGCTGTAGCGGGAGTCGACTCAAGCTTTTTCGGAGTCGACTCGGCAACTGTTCCAACTTTGAATTAAAGTTGCCGTCACGACTGGGAGTCGACTCGTCTTGACCCGGAGTCGACTCGCCAACTTCTGGAGCTGACCTGGCAATTTTGGAGTCGGCTCATCCACTGAAGTCCGTGGATCCAATTTTGAATTTTGTCCACTCGAGTCGACTCGACTGTCCTTGGAGTCGACTCGAATCTCAGAGCCCGAACTCCCGATTCTCTGTCTTTTGGCTCATCCAGTCTTGGAGTCGACTCGAACTTCCTTGGAGTCGACTCGGCTCTCAGTTTCCGAAAGTTGGTCTTCTGCCTTTTGACGTGAAGCTTGTCTTGGAGTCGACTCGAGCTGTCTGGGAGTCGACTCGAATCTCAGAGGCAGTAACATGGTTTTCTGTCTGTCGATGGTCGCACAGTCTCGGAGTCGACTCGCGTATTGCGGGAGTCGACTCGAATCTCAGAGTCCATAAAATGCTCTCTGACCTTTTCTTTGTGTACCGCTGAGAGTCGACTCTTGCTTTCTCTGGAGTCGACTTGCCAACCATCGGAGTCGACTCGCGTTCCACTGGAGTCGACTCGAATCTCAGACTCGAAAACTGCTCTCTGACTTTTCTTTGTGTACCTCTTGGAGTCGACTCTTACTACCCTGGAGTCGACTCGTTGAACATTGGAGTCGACTCGCGCACTTCAGGAGTCGACTCGTTGACAGGTTCTGAGATGAGGCTTTCTGTTCTTCTTTCTGTTCTCAGTCGGAGTCGACTCGTACTAGTCTGGAGTCGACTCGAGCTCGTGCCAGTGAACTTGATACGCTTGGAGTCGACTCGTGATACTCGGGAGTCGACTCGAGTCTCAGACTTTGGTTCAGCAGACTTCTTAACTTATCCAAAATACTATGAACCAAATCTAGAGACACTTGGACAGGATTTTCACTGAAACATTCAATTGAATTCATTAGTAATCACAAGATATACTCAAATACTTTGAGCTCATCAAAATCAAATGGGGTTTTAATCAATCACTCCACAATCTCCCCCTTTTTGATGATGACAAAACTTTGAGTATATGTAAAATGACTTGCTCAATAAATAATGAAATAAAATCTATAAATGAATTCAAATGTCTGATAATTTAATTTATCCAAGTTTGAAAGGAGTGAAACAGCAAATTTCGGAGTTAAAGCTCCCCCTTTCATTTGGAATTATATAAGCCTTCATATTATGCAATCAATTGTTTGGCTTATATGTCATTAATGATTTAGCTTGATTAAAATTCAGATTCTCCCCCTCAACATATGCATTCAACTATGTTTTGATTCTCTGAATTTTCTTTTAATGCTATGAAGTTTTTGAACTGAATTTTTTGTTTTTAGAGGGAAAATCTGTCAATTTGTTCTTGAGTAGGATTCAGCTAATCTCCGAATATCCCTTGAATAGATTCTGGAGATTACTCCATTAGGAGCCCCAAAAGAGAGATAATGAGCCTCGAGGTACCGAATCCACTTAGAACAAATTTGTGTGTCTTTTTATTGATTTCCATTGATTTCTTTTACATATTTCATCCATATTTCTCTCCTTTTACATATTGTATACATATTTCTCCCCCTTTTTGTCATCATACCAAAAAGGAGGTAATCACACACAATCAATGGCACAACCAATCATCAAATGGCACAGAAATGAAGATAAGATGTCTACTCATTGTATTGATATGAATGTGAATATATTTGAGCATATAATACGTAAAGCAAAGCAATACAAAACAAAGCAAAAAGAACATCTATGGTCTCCTCGAGGATGAAGATCCCCCCCTCGAGGATGTATCTCCCCCTCTCGATGATGCATCTCCTCCTCTGGAGGATGTGGCTCCTCCTCTCGAGGATGTGGCTCCTCCTCTCGAGGATGGTGCTCCTCCTCTCAATCGGCTCTGCTCCATGAGGAGGGTGACTGCATCTGTGACATGGCCAAGCTGTGTGATGATAGACGTGGTGGCTCTGCTATGTGTAGTGGAGAGCTCTGTCACCGACGCCTGAAGCCCAGTCACCGATGTCTGAAGTGCGTCCAGCTTGTCGATGAGTACATTCGCCAAGCGCTCGGCCCCCTCGGTGGTGGTGTGCATGTCACGACCTATCTCCTCTCGCATCTGTCGAGTAGAGCTCGTGACCTCACTCATGCTGTGGAACTGGGCCTGGACCAAACTCCGGACATTGTAGATCTCTTCCCGTACATGAGCCGTCATGTCAGTCACGGCTGTCAAGGAAGGGACCAACTGAGAAGATACGGGTGCAGGAGTGGGAGCAGGCACCGCACCTCGGAGCTCCCGAAGCAGCTCATCCCTCACCTCTCTGACTATCTCCTGTCGCAGCTCCCGGAGATGCTCAGGATCAATCCGGACCGCCATAGAGGGTGGTGCCGAGGAGGAAGGTCCGGCGGAGGTGGTAGGAGCAGGAGGAGTGGATGGAAGGTCTAGATGGTCTGGAAGGTCTGGGTAGTCTGAATCGGGCTCAGGACTGGGTGAAGGTCTGGTGGTCTGAGCGGTGAGGGTAGACTTCCTAACCCATACCCCCTCTCTCTTCCGAAACCCCATCCTGTGCATGGTCCCCGTACACAAGCGATCTGTCCATCGCAATGCACGAGAGGGTTCCCTCTCAGGAATGGAAATCTCGTACTCCCTAAAGAGAAGAGTAAAAATCATGCCATATGGGAGGGTGAGCCTAGGTCTATCTAGGGGCTCACACATATACCTATATATGAGTTTGGGGAAGTTGACCGGGGTGTCCTGAAGAATGTAAGACATAATAGCTAGGTCCCTCTCATTTACAAAATCAAATCTTCCTGTCTTAGGGAAGACAGACCTGGACAGAATACTCAAAAGGATTCTCACTTCAACAGGAAGTGAGCTAGCAGATACCTCGTCTAGGGGGGACTGAGGTGGATGCCCTAAGACGACCGTAAGGGCCTCAACTCTATCCTCAGGGTGTGCGGGAGCCACCCCTACTAGTGGAAGGTGGAGGATGTGGCCAATAAGATCCTCCGTGACAAACACAGGGACACCGGCTACTGTGCCCTCGATACCCCCATCTCCCCGATGGACGGTACCGTAAAACTCTCTAACGAGCCCTGGATATGTGGGGAGGTCCAATGTAAGGAAGAACTCTAAGCCCTGGGCTCTAAGCCTATCACCTATGGTGAACCCTTCCCGGGAGAGGAAGTCGAAATCGACATACCTCCCGGTGGAGACGACCTTCCCGGCCAATGGCCTCGCGGGAACCGCCCTAGGCGGGGAACGAGCCGGAGGTGGTTGCCTCGCGGGATCGTGCCGCGCCTTGGAGCGCCGCTCGGGACCGGCCTCGGGACGGGACCTCTTCCTAACCACGGTCTTACGAGGCATCTTGACCTAAACGGGAAGAAACACCTAAAGGACGGAGAAAGGTCGACGGAGGAGACTCGGGACGGACCGGAGACGACCTAGGAACGGACGAAAACCCTAAGAACCGGTGAAAAATCGACCGAACAGAGGTTGGAGACGATCGGGGAAGACCTAGGAGTCGGCTCTAGGGCTTTTTGAACAGTGGCGGCTTGAAAGAAAAGAGTTTGCGAAACGACAAACCTAGGGTTAAAAAGTCGGATCCCGACTGCGAGTCGACTCCCCTGAGTCGCGAGTCGACTCGACCTCGAGTCGACTCCAGAATATGCGCGAGTCGACTCTCCTTATGCGCCTGTAGACTTCGAGTCGACTCCCGACAATGTGCGAGTCGACTCCCCCTCAGCTGCCATCTTTGCGAGTCGACTCCCGCAAATGCGCGAGTCGACTCCCCCTTAGGAGCCGGCTCTGAAACTTACTCGAGTCGTCTCTAACCTTGGCACGCACCTAAAAGTCATGCTATAACCGTGCCAAATGAGGGAAAATCACCTAATTGGGATCTGATTTGATGATCATTGAATGTAAACTCTATTTTAACCGCATTCTAATCATCAAAATCAATTAATCTAGTGGAAACTCCCACTAGGATGGATCAATCACTCCTAATCCCCTCCTAAGCACGCTAAACCTCTCTTCACTTAGGGGTTTTGTAAAAATATCTGCTAATTGATTATCAGTACAAACAAATTGGAGTGACACATCACCATTCAATACATGATCTCTTATGAAGTGATGTCTTATCTCAATGTGTTTAGTTCTTGAATGTTGAATTGGATTTTTAGTTAGATTTATGGCACTTGTATTATCACAATTAATGGGGATTTTAGCTTGTTTAATGCCATAATCTTCTAATTGTTGTTTAATCCACAAGATTTGAGCACAACAACTCCCGGCTGCCACATATTCAGCTTCTGCAGTGGATAATGCAACCGAGTTTTGTTTCTTGCTAAACCATGAGATTAGGTTTTCTCCTAGAAACTGACACGACCCGCTGGTACTTTTTCTATCAAGCTTACATCCAGCGAAGTCTGAATCTGTGTACCCTATTAAGTTTAGGCTAGATTCTTTAGAGTACCATAGCCCTATGTTCTTAGTTCCTATTAAGTATTTAAAAATTCTCTTAACTGCAGCTAGGTGTGATTCTTTAGGATTAGCCTGATATCTAGCACACATGCAAACACTAAACATAATATCAGGTCTACTTGCAGTAAGATATAGTAAAGATCCTATCATACCTCTATAAAGTTTTTGATCTACAGATTTACTTGATTCATCTTGATCTAATTTGCATGATGAGCTCATGGGGGTGCTGATTGATTTGTTTCCTTCCATATCAAACTTCTTGAGCATCTCCTTGACATATTTTGCTTGATTGATGAAGATGCCTCCTTCAGATTGTTTGATTTGAAGCCCGAGGAAGTAGTTCAGCTCTCCCATCATGCTCATCTCAAACTCACTCTGCATCAAATCAGCAAACTCTTTGCAGAGGCGATTGTTAGTAGCACCGAAAATGATATCATCAACATAAATCTGTACTAATAGCATCTCCTTATTTTGCTTTTTCAGAAATAATGTTGTGTCTACATTTCCCCTAGAGAATTCATGTTCTAATAGGAATTTACTAAGTCTCTCATACCATGCTCTAGGTGCTTGTTTTAATCCATAAAGTGCTTTGTTCAGTTTATACACATGATTAGGGTATTGATGATTTTCAAAACCAGGAGGTTGTTCTACATACACTTCCTCATTAATATACCCATTTAAAAATGCACTTTTTACATCCATTTGAAATAGTTTGAAATCCTTAGAGCATGCATATGCTAATAATAGTCTAATAGCCTCAAGTCTAGCTACGGGAGCAAAGGTTTCATCAAAATCTATGCCTTCTTCTTGATTATAACCCTTTGCCACTAGTCTAGCCTTATTCCTTATAACAATTCCAATTTCATCTAGCTTATTTTTATATATCCATTTTGTACCTATAATTGGATATTTAGAAGGTCTCTCTACTAGATCCCACACTTTGTTTCTAGTAAATTGGTTTAGTTCTTCTTGCATTGCATTTATCCAATTTACATCATTTTCGGCTTCTTCTATATGTTTGGGCTCAAAGTGTGAAACAAAAGCTAGATGGTTATTTAGATTTCTAAGTGAAGCTTTAGTCCTAACCGGTTGAGATGGATCATCTAGAATGAGTTCCTTAGGATGCCCGTGAGCATACCTCCAAGCTTTTGTTAGCCCATGATCCACAATAGCCTCTTGGCTTGATGATTCTCCTTCAATCAACTTTTGATTATCATCTTGTAATCCCATCTCATCTATCTTTTCCTCAAGTATTTCAACATCATCATCAAAATTAACTTTCTTACTAGAGAAGATGTCACTAGAGTCATCAAATACTACATGTATAGATTCTTCTATGACTAAGGTTCTTTTATTAAATACTCTATAGGCTTTACTAGTTGTAGAATAACCTAGGAATATTCCTCCATCAGATTTAGGGTCAAATTTCCCTAGATTATCTTTCCTATTATTATGCACAAAACACCTACATCCAAAAATATGAAAATAATTAACCTTTGGTTTTCTGTTTTTCCACAGTTCATAAGGTGTTTTCTTTATAATGGGTCTCAATAGAACTCTATTTAATATGTGACAACAGGTATTAATGGCTTCTCCCCAAAAGTACTTAGGGAGGTTACTTTCACATAACATAGTTCTAGCCATTTCCTCTAGTGTTCTATTCTTCCTTTCCACAACTCCATTTTGTTGTGGTGTCCTAGGTGCTGAGAAATTATGGGTTATCCCCTTTTTACTGCAAAATTCATCAAATGATTGATTTTCGAATTCGGTACCATGGTCACTTCTAATGGCTATGACTGAAGACTCTCTAGCATTTGTTACTTCCTTATGGAACTTCTTAAAAACAGAAAATGCTTGATCCTTATGTGCTAGAAACATGACCCATGTATACCTAGAGTAATCATCTACTATAACTAGACCATATTTATTTCCACCTAGGCTTGTTGTTCTAGTTGGACCAAATAGGTCCATGTGTAGTAATTCTAGAGGCCTAGAAGTAGAGACACATTTTATGGATTTAAAAGAGTTCCTAGATTGTTTGCCAAATTGACATGCTTCACATATTTTGTTCTTTTCAAATTTTAATTTTGGCAAACCTATCACGGAGTCTCTTTTAACTAGTTTAGTTATTGTGTCCATGCTTGCATGACCTAACTTATGGTGCCATAACCAACTAGCATCATTATCTTTAGTTTCATTTACAACTAGACATTGGTTATGTTTTGCAAGATCTTCTAGGTCTACAACATATACATTTCCACGTCTAATTCCTTTAAAAACTAAACTATTATCATTAGGATTTGTTATAATGCATAGTGATGGTTTAAACATAACATCATATCCTATATCACATAATTGACTAATGCTTAACAAGTTATGCTTAAGACCATCAACATATCTAACATTATCTATAAAAGTAGAAGGGGTGATTTGAACTTTACCAATACCAATGATATGTCCTTGGTTGTTGTCTCCAAAAGTCACAGCACCTCCTTTCTTAGCTTCAAGGGTGAAAAATTGATCTTTATCACCCGTCATGTGCCTTGAGCAGCCACTATCCAAATACCAGCGGTTTTTGTTGACCTTGGCTGCAAGACACTCCTACACAAGCAAATCATGTCATCTTAGGTACCCAAGTTTTCTTGGGTCCTTCATGGTTAGTCAAGTTGGTTCCTTTTGGAACCCATACCCTTTTAATTTTCCTTTTTGTTTTACTTTTCCTATAGTCACATGCATTTGCCTTATGTCCTATAGTTCCACAACAAAAGCAGGTTATTTTCTTAGTTTTAGTTTCTCCAGCTTTAACAAAGAAGTTACTAAGAAGTTTTTGTTTATTTCTTGGTTTATACCCTAAACCCGCTTTATTAAATACTGCTCGTTGACTATTTAGTATCATGTTTAATTTTTCAGAACTATATGTAAATTTTTCAACTAAGGGTTTGTATTTGTTAAGTTCTTTAGTTAGTGTTTGATTTTCTGCTTTTAGATCATTAAGTTCTTTTGTAAGATCCTTATCTAAGGTTTGTTTATATTTTTTAAGTTCTGAAAATTCCTTAGTTAGTTTTTCATTATCTTTAGTTAAGGTGTTAGTCTTTTGAGTTAAAAGTTGGTTGTTTGTTTTAAGTTCAATATTTTCTTTGGTGATTAAGTCCTTATCCTTAACTAATTTATCGTATTTATGTAGGTATGATTGATTAGCTATTTTCAGTTCTTTATTCTTAAGATTTATAGCCTTATATTCTACCATTAACTCATTAAATGCATCATAAAGTTCATCAAAAGAAAAATCAAAATGCGTATCGGAAGTTACCTCGTTTTCGTTGGCCATGAAGCAGAAATTGGCCTTCTCTTCTTGTTCTTCATCCGATGATGAAGATGATGCGTCGGAGTCCGATAGGGTGGTGACAAGGGCTTTCTTCTTCTTCTTGTACTTGCTGCCCTTCTTTAGTAAGGGACACTCAGCTCTGATGTGTCCCGGCTTTTTGCACTCATAGCACCCAATCCCCTCATTTTCTCTTTCATTACCTTTGTCCTTGCGGTAGGAATTTGAGGGGCCTCTCCTTTGATGATAGGACTTCTTGTGGTTGATAAATTTCTTGAACTTGCGCACAAGAAGTGCCTCACCACCATCTTCCTCATCTTCTTCTTCTTCACTACTGCTACTGCAAGATAAATCTTTGTTAGATGAAGTAGACTTTAAAGCTATTACCTTTTTCTTATGGGAGGACTCTTCCTCGTTGTGTTGTTTCATGGTGAGCTCGTGCGTCATAAGGGATCCAAGAAGCTCCTCAAGTGGTAGCTTGTTCAAGTCCTTGGCTTCTTGGATTGCCGTCACTTTAGCTTCCCACGACCTTGGTAGACACCGAAGGATTTTCCTGACAAGCTCACTGTTAGTATAGTTCTTGCCAAGGCTTTTTAGGGCATTGACAATATCAGTAAACCTAGTGAACATGCATGTGATTGTTTCATTTGAATCCATTTTAAATAGTTCATATTTATGAACCAAGATGTTTATTTTGGATTCCTTGACTTGATTCGTGCCCTCATGGGTCACTTCAAGTCTGTCCCAAATTTCTTTTGCAGAATTACAAGTTGAAACCCTATTGAATTTATTACGGTCTAAGGCACAATAAAACACATTCATAACTTTAGAGTTTAATTGTGCCTTCCTCATGTCATGTTCATCCCAATCCGTTTCTAGTTTGGGTACCTTGACACCATCTACATATATGGATGGGATGTATGGGCCATTCACTACAATGGTCCACATCTCATAGTCTTGGGCTTGAATGAATATTCTCATCCTAGCCTTCCAGTATGAGTAGTCGGATCCATTGAAGAAAGGGGGTCTTTGGGTGGACTGACCCTCAATGTGAGAAGATCCAAATGGGGTTGTCATTTTGAACTTTTAACTCTTGAGTGGAAGAGTTTTTGGCTCTGATACCACTTGTTGCCCAGATAGACAACCCAAGAGGGGGGGTGAATTGGGTTTTAAATTAATTTGGATAATTAAAACGTTATGGATGATTAATTAAAAACTATTGCAAGTTATTTAATTAATGCTAAGTGCTGTGAGTGATGTGAGAGGAAGAAGAGAAGAGACAATCCAATGCAAACACAGAGTTTTATAGTGGTTCGGAGCTACCCCTTGCTCCTACGTCCACTCCCCAAGTCTCTCTTGGGAATTCACTATAACCCCCTTGGATTACAGTCGGTTGTTTTGCAAGCTCACAACCAAACTTGTTGTTTTACGAGCTCACAACGAACTCGGTCGGTTTTCCCAGGCTCACCGACTAGAACCAACCCCGATTATTTTTCCGGGCTCACAATCAAACCCTTACACACGTTGGTTTTTAACTTGGCTCACCAACCAACCTTAATCCCCTTGATTCAATCCCCCGATTGAACCAAGTAAATACAAGTTATAGAAAGAAAGGAAAATAAGCTTCTCAAAAGCAGATGTAAAACAATATAATCAAAAGAGGAGTTTAGAAGCCCTCAAACGCTTTTAAGCTGAAGTAGAGGAATGGCTTCTTGAACTCCGGTCTCCTCTAGAATGAGTAGTCGACTTGAATGCAGGAGGAGGAGGCTTTAATTGCGAAAGATGTAGTTGGTTGCAGTAAATGCTGATCTTCCTCTTTTTCGTTGAAGAGCACGTTGCAGAGCTTGAAAGCTTGAATGCTTGGAGTGGAATGGTTGTTCTTTTTTTTGCTACAGTCTTCTGTGGCTATTTAAGCCAATCCCCACGGAAACTAGCCGTTACACTGCTTTTTCTGTCCGTTCTGCACACTCTGCGCAGCCTGACAATATGACCGTTGGTGGGTTGGAGTCGACTCGCGCGATCAGGAGTCGACTCGGCTGTAGCGGGAGTCGACTCGGCAACTGTTCCAACTTTGAATTAAAGTTGCCGTCACGACTGGGAGTCGACTCGTCTTGACCCGGAGTCGACTCGCCAACTTCTGGAGCTGACCTGGCAATTTTGGAGTCGGCTCATCCACTGAAGTCCGTGGATCCAATTTTGAATTTTGTCCACTCGAGTCGACTCGACTGTCCTTGGAGTCGACTCGAATCTCAGAGCCCGAACTCCCGATTCTCTGTCTTTTGGCTCATCCAGTCTTGGAGTCGACTCGAACTTTCTTGGAGTCGACTCGGCTCTCAATTTTCGAAAGTTGGTCTTCTGCCTTTTGACGTGAAGCTTGTCTTGGAGTCGACTCGAGCTGTCTGGGAGTCGACTCGAATCTCAGAGGCAGTAACATGGTTTTCTGTCTGTCGATGGTCGCACAGTCTCGGAGTCGACTCGCGTATTGCGGGAGTCGACTCGAATCTCAGAGTCCATAAAATGCTCTCTGACCTTTTCTTTGTGTACCGCTGAGAGTCGACTCTTGCTTTCTCTGGAGTCGACTTGCCAACCATCGGAGTCGACTCGCGTTCCACTGGAGTCGACTCGAATCTCAGACTCGAAAACTGCTCTCTGACTTTTCTTTGTGTACCTCTTGGAGTCGACTCTTACTACCTTGGAGTCGACTCGTTGAACATTGGAGTCGACTCGCGCACTTCAGGAGTCGACTCGTTGACAGGTTCTGAGATGAGGCTTTCTGTTCTTCTTTCTGTTCTCAGTCGGAGTCGACTCGTACTAGTCTGGAGTCGACTCGAGCTCGTGCCAGTGAACTTGATACGCTTGGAGTCGACTCGTGATACTCGGGAGTCGACTCGAGTCTCAGACTTTGGTTCAGCAGACTTCTTAACTTATCCAAAATACTATGAACCAAATCTAGAGACACTTGGACAGGATTTTCACTGAAACACTCAATTGAATTCATTAGTAATCACAAGATATACTCAAATGCTTTGAGCTCATCAAAATCAAATGGGGTTTTAATCAATCACTCCACAAAAAGAAACCAATTCACCCCCCCTCTTGGCTTGTCACCTTGGGCAACAAGTGGTATCAGAGCAAGGTGCTCTAATAGTACTCATTGATCTCACAATCAAGAGTTAAAGATCATGACAACCCAAGTGGGATGTTCTATGAGTGAGGGGCAATCCACAAATAGACCACCTCTATTTAATGGCACAAACTACACATATTGGAAAGCTAGAATGAGGATATTCATTCAAGCTTCAGACTATGAACTATGGCAAATCATCACTAGAGGACCTCACACACCCACACTTAACATAGAGGGCACTATCATACCCAAACCAGAAATGGATTGGAATGAAAGTGATAGAAGATTAGCACAGTTAAATGCAAAAGCTATAAATGTACTTTACTACTCATTAGATGTAAATGAATTTAATAGAATATCTACTTGCACTACTGCCAAAGAAATTTGGGACAGACTTGAGGTCACACATGAAGGGACCAATCAAGTTAAGGAGTCAAAGATAAACATATTAGTACACAAGTATGAATTGTTTAAAATGGAATCTACTGAGTCCATAACTGATATGTTTACTCGTTTTACTGACATTATAAATGGGCTTAAGAGTTTAGGAAAGTCTTACTCTAACTTTGATTTGGTGCGAAAAATTCTCAGGTCTCTACCAAGGAATTGGGAGGCCAAGGTAACCGCCATTCAAGAAGCAAAGGACCTCAACACACTGCAGTTAGAGGAGCTTCTAGGATCACTCATGACCCATGAGTTGACAATGAGGCAAAATTCAGAAGATGAGGTCAAGAGAAGAAAGCCCATTGCCCTAAAGACTACCACCCCTAAACAACTAACTGAATCAGAAGATTCAGATGATGATGAAGAAATCGATGAAGAAGGGATGGCTGTGCTTGGGAGAAAATTCAGAAAATTTATGAGAGGTAAGAATAGGTTCCATAAAAAGAAACCCTTCCTTAAAGGTAACTCAAGCAAAGAAAAGGATAAGGACAAAGAAAAGGAAAAAGAAACTCCCATTTGCTATGAGTGTAACAAACCCGGGCATTATAAGATAGATTGCCCAGATTTGAAGTGGATGGCAAGAAAGTTGAAAAAGAAGAATTTCATGGCTGAATGGAGTGAAAGTGAGGAATCAAGTTCGGAGGAGGAAGATCATCAAGAGACGGCCCAAATGTGTCATATGGCCAATGACGATGAGGTAGATTCTGAACTTGACTGTGATTTTACTGTTGATGAATTACATGATGCATTCTTAGAACTCATGGAAGAACATAAGAAACTAATTAATAGAAATAAAGTTCTGAAAGAAGAAAATCAATCTCTTATTAAGGACAAGTTAAAACTGTCTCATACCTGTGAAACTTTGAGTAGGAAACTTACAAATGAAACCAAGGATCTAATTGCTGAAAATATCAAGCTAAAAGAAGATGCTGAAAAATATAAATCCTTGGTAGATAAATTTACACTTAGTTCTACCAAATTAAATATGATTCTTGATAGCCAAAAAGCTGTATATGATAAGGCTGGTTTAGGATATAGAACAAATAGGAAACAAAAATTCTTAAAGAACATTTTTGTAAAAGCTAAAAGTGAAAATATTACTTGTTATTGCTGCAATAAGTTAGGACATAGAGCATATGAATGTAACTTTAGAAAGTCCAGTCAAAACAAATCAAGTTATAATCAAAAGATTAAATTCAAAAAAGTTTGGGTTCCAAAAGGAACATGGAGTACTAACCCTAAAGAACCCAACTTAGTTTGGGTACCTAAAGTTTCTTCTTGATCTTGATTGTAGGTGTGTCTTACAGCTGATAAAGTGGAAAAACAATGGTATCTAGATAGCGGCTGTTCAAGACACATGACCGGTGACGTAGATCAATTTGTCACCTTGGAATCAAAGAAAGGTGGAGTAGTAACCTATGGAGACAATGGTAAAGGGCATATCATTGAAAAGGGTAAAATTTTCATTGCTCCATCTATTTTTATAGAAAATGTCTTATTAGTTAAGGGTTTGAAACATAACCTTCTTAGTATAAGTCAATTTTGTGACAAAGGGTTTAAAGTTACATTTGAAGCATCTGTATGCATAATCACTAATCCTAAAGATAATAGCATTGTACTTGTAGGACAAAGGCAAAGAAATATTTATTTAGTAGATCTTCATGAGTTAGGCAAGAAAAATGGTTTATGCTTAATTACTAATGAAGAAAAAAAAAATGAAACTAGTTGGCTTTGGCATCGAAGATTAGGACATGCTAGTATGGAATTAATATCAAAACTAGTTAAGAAGGAATTAATAAAAGATGTGCCAAAATTGATCTTTGAAAAGGACAAAATATGTGGACCATGTTCATTGGGAAAACAAACTAAATCATCTTTCAAATCGAAGAATGTAGTATCAACAACTAGACCATTTGAACTCATACACATGGATTTATTTGGACCTACTAGAACTACAAGTCTAGGAGGGAAGAAATATGGACTAGTTATTGTTGATGATTTTTCAAGGTATACATGGGTTTCATTTTTGGCACATAAGAATGAAGCATTTTCAGAATTTTTGAAACTATATAATAATATCATAAATGAAAAGAAACTCACCTTAGTAGCAATTCGAAGTGATCATGGTACGGAATTTGAAAATCAACACTTTGAAGAACTTTGCACTAAAAATGGAATATCACATCAATTTTCAGCACCTAGAACGCCTCAACAAAATGGGGTTGTTGAAAGGAAAAATAGGACATTGGCAGAAATGGCACGCATAATGTTGTGTGAGTCAAATCTTCCAAAGTACTTTTGGGCTGAAGCTATAAACACTGCTTGCCATATTCTAAATCGAGTTTTAATACGGCCTATAACCAAGAAAACTTCTTATGAACTCTGGAAGAATAAGAAACCAACTGCTAAATATCTTAAAGTTTTTGGATGTAGATGTTTCATCTTAAACAATGGCAAGGAGGATCTAAGTAAATTTGATGCCAAGTCAGATGAAGGTATCTTCTTAGGATACTCCACATCTAGCAGGGCATACAGAGTATTCAATAAAAGAACCTTAGTAGTGGAAGAGTCAGTCAATATTATATTTGATGAGTCTGATAGTGAGTCTGCTAGGAAAGAAAATATTGTTGATGATGATACAGGAATTATCGACTTTGAAAAGTTGAATATTGATGACGTGCCAAATCAAGATAAGGGAGATGATGGCGTGCCACCACAATCCCAAAACTTGCCAAAGGAATGGAGGTATGCATATGGACATCCTAAAGACTTAATCATTGGTGATCCATCTCAAGGGGTAAGAACTCGATCATCTCTTAGGAATTTAAATGATTATCTTGCTTTCGTTTCACAATTAGAACCTAAGACTTATGAAGAAGCTGAAAAAGATACTAACTGGATAAATGCCATGCAAGAAGAATTAAATCAATTCAAAAGAAGTAATATATGGACATTAACTGAAAGACCAAAGCATAATTCAGTAATTGGAACAAAATGAATATTTAGAAATAAATTAGATGAAAATGGATTAGTTATAAGAAATAAGGCTAGACTTGTAGCTAAGGGATACAATCAAGAAGAAGAAATAGATTTTGATGAGACATTTGCTCCTGTAGCTAGATTAGAGGCTATTAGATTACTTCTAGCATTTGCATGTTTCATGGATTTCAAATTATATCAAATGGATGTGAAGAGTGCATTCTTAAATGGTTTTATTGAGGAGGAAGTATATGTAGAACAACCTCCAGGTTTTGAGAATCATGAATTGCCAAATCATGTCTTTAAACTACATAAGGCATTATATGGATTAAAGCAAGCACCTAGAGCTTAGTATGATCGATTAAGCAAATTTCTGCTTAATAATGACTTTAGTAGAGGAAATGTAGATAAAACTCTATTTCTCAAAAGAAAGGACAAAAATCTATTAGTGGTACAAATATATGTAGATGACATAATCTTTGGTGCCACAAATGATACTCTTTGCAAAGAATTTGCTGATTTAATGCATGGAGAATTTGAAATGAGTTTGATGGGAGAACTAAGCTTCTTTCTAGGATTACAAATCAAACAAACTAAAGAAGGCATTTTCATTCATCAAACTAAGTATACAAAGGAAATACTAAAGAAGTTTGGAAATGAAAATCATAAGGGAGTAGGCACTCCAATGAATCCTACTAGCAAGCTAGACAAGGATGAAAAAGGGAAGAGTATTGATATCAAGCTCTATAGAGGACTAATTGGATCCTTGCTCTATCTTACTGCTAGTAGACCCGACATCGTATTTAGTGTAGGAATATGTGCTAGATACCAATCGGATCCTAAGGAGTCACATTTAAGTGCTGTTAAGAGAATCCTTAGATATTTAAGAGGAACTACCAATATAGGGCTATGGTACTCAAGGGACTCCTGTCTAAATTTGCTTGCGTATTCAGATGCTGATTTTGCCGGATGCAAATTAGATAGGAAGAGCACAAGTGGCACATGTCAATTCTTAGAAAATAACTTAGTATCATGGTTTAGCAAAAAGCAGAATTCAGTGGCACTGTCCACAGCTGAAGCTGAATATATAGCTGCTGGTAGTTGTTGTGCTCAAGTATTATGGCTTAAGCAACAACTAGAGGACTATGGAGTTAAACTAGATAATATTCCTATTAAGTGTGATAATACTAGTGCCATCAATCTTACTAAAAATCCAGTTCAGCACTCTAAAGCCAAACACATAGAAATAAGGTACCATTTTATTAGGGATCATGTGCAAAATGGAAATATATGTATTGAGCATATATGCACTGAAAAACAATTAGCCGACATATTTACGAAACCATTGAGTGAAGATAGATTCTGCATGCTAAGGAGGGAATTAGGCATATGCGATCCTTTTTATTGAAGAAATATAAAAAGGGAGCTAGTAGTCTCATGATACATTCTTCCAATTTCTAAAATTCCATGAAACATGAGTCAAATTTGTTATCTAGAGATTCCTTACTCATGTATCATTGTCCCATAAAGAGTTTATAAGGATTGGAAGCAAGGAAAATTCTTAGAAGCAAAAAGAAAGAGAAAAGAAAAAATTCTGCACTTGGGTCGACCCAACCCAGAATAGGGTCGACCCAACGTTGAGTCGACCCAAGAAAAATCTTGAGTCGACCCAACGTCGGGACTCCACTGTTAAAAGGGGACCCGAGAGCATTGTTAGGGCACTGTTTGCCCTTGTCCTCTTCTGAATACTCTAATCCCCACTCTCCAAACTCCTCCAAACAGTAGATTACCTTGAGATCTTAGAGAAATGGGACCCAAAAGAGCCGTAGCCAAGAGATCCGGAAGAGTCACACGGATCCAACGGGAGGAAAGGCAACCTACGGAGCCATCTACCGTGTCTCCACGACGTGAGGCACGTGCGGAGGCCCCTCCTCCTCCTTCTCCCTCAGTGATACTTGCAAGATTTGCGGGAAGACCGGTTACAACGGGGAGAAGGATCCATTCCGAGTTCTTTGATCAAGAAGGGTTTCGGTTGAGGGAATGGATCCAAAGGCAAGGTTGGGAGTATCTTTGCTCCCTAGACGTGATGATCTACCCCGGATTGGTTCAGGAGTTCTATACCTTCCTCAAAACTGGTATGGGAGGGCTTGTTTCGGAAGTTCGAGGGGTTCGAGTTCGAGTTTCCGAGGAGAGCTTGAGTGAGCTACTTCATCTACCCTGCGTAGGAGCCGCTCCGGAAAAGCCTGAAAACAAAATGAGAGCTCTACAGTTGATCATGGAAAATGAAAACTTCGACTTTTCCGCGAAGGTAATAGCTAGTTCTCTTACTGCTGAAATGAGATTACTGCTCAGTATAATAAATAGAATCTTATTTCCAAAGACCGGGAGATTCGATCTCATCACAGAGCGAGATCTAGCAGTGATGGAGTGTATGATTCAGGGGATTCCCCTAAATCTTCCGGCCATGATACTGAGATAGATGAGGAAGGTGATGTGCAACTCCAGGGTATCACTACCTTATGGTATAATACACACCTTGATTTTTCGACAGCACAGTTTAGCTCTCGAGGAGGAGGCATCCAAGAGTCTGCATCATACTGACACATACACTGCACGGACACTTATACGCATGGGATATGAGAAAGTGAACGGGCAGTGGATTCACACTGGAGCAGGCATTCAGGGTGAGGCACCAGAGGATGAGGATGAGGAGCATATGGATCATCCTACTGCACCTTCAGAGGCTGGACCATCATCATCCGTTCCTCCGAGAGATACAGATGAGTTCTGGAGCAGGATGACTAAGCTCATGTCAGCTCAGGCGAGGACTATCACTGACGGGCTGACGAGCCGATTGGACGCCCGATTGGACGTCATGTCTGCTGAGATCAGTGATCTGAGGCAGCAGATAGGAGCACTCCGGAGAGAGAGAGAGACCCATGGACCATCTGTGCCACAGGCTGCTGAGTCAGAGATTTCGGCACAGAGTCATCCAGCTCGTCGTGCTCCACGCCAGATACAGTCTCACCAGGCTCGACCTCCCCTCGCCACGTACACTAGGAGGATGAGGACTAGATCCCAGCCGTTAGAGTCTCCCTAGGCTGATCTTAGCATCTATGTTTAGAGCTTAGGCTAGATATCTAGTTCTCATATGTATTTTGCTTTTATCATGTATCTTTAAACTTTGATTCAGGAACATTGTATCTGTTTTTGTTTTTGGCATGAATGTATGAAAATGTTCCCATTTTGATCAATGAAGTTTGAAGTTTGGTATTTATTGCATCTTTTCCATATATCTTTTTGATGATAACAAAAAGGGGGAGAAGTAAAGAAAGAGTATTTATTTTAGGAGAAGTAAAGATCTTAGGGGAGAAGTAAAGATATTGTTTAGAGTAAATAAAGTAACAAAAAGGGGAGAACTAAAGATATCTTTAGAGTAAGTAAAGAAAGAATAATAAGAGCAAAAGTAAAGAAAGTTAAAGAAAGGAGAAGTAAAGAAAAAGAAATAAGAAGTTATGTAAAGAAAGAGAAATAAGAACTTATGCAAGAAAAGAGAAATAATTAGGCAAACAAATTGAAAATCATATAAGAAAGCTTATACATCTAAGGGGGAGCAATTTGTAACAATGAAAATCATCAAATCAAAAATTTCTATCAAATTTCAGAATTTGGCACATATAATTTCAGAATTTGGCACGCACCTCTCGCACCCCGATACATAACCTAAACTCATATTTTATCTCAAATTTTTGAAGTTTCATCGTTAATGAATTATAAATGAAAGGGGGAGCAATTCAAAAAGTCAAATTGGCAACATTTAAATGAAATAGGGGAAGATTTCACTCTTATATATGAAAAGCTGAAATTCAGCAAGTTAAGCCCTTTCAAAAACTGATCTTAAAGACAAGTATCAATAGGCTCATACTCTTTATTTTGTAATCATCAAAAAGGGGGAGATTGAGGATGATAGTGTTATTTTGATGATTAACAAGCAATTATCTAGAGTATGTTATAAGTTAAATTGATACTTCATTTATAAGACTATTACTCTCAGGATATTTGTATAAATTGATATAGATACATTTCATTGTTTATTTGAATGAATCTAACCTTGAGATGCAGCAAAGTGTGGATTGAGTCGACCCAAAGGATGATTGGGTCGACCCCGGCACATCAAGAAATCATTTGGCACACTTCTGCAAAAATGGCACAGATGAACAGTGAGTTGGGTCGACCCAAGGAAAGCATGAGTCGACCCAAACATCAAGATCCTCAAAACAAGACAGAACAATGGTTCTCTGGATTCACTGAGAGGGTCGACCCAAGAAGTAGTTGAGTCGACCCAAGCTTTAGTCGACCCAAACCCTGAGAGGGTCGACCCAAAGGCAAGACAGAAAAGAAGACAGAAAATGGTTCTCTGGAATTACTGAGAGGGTCGACCCAAGAAGAAGTTGAGTCGACCCAAGTGAACTTTGAGTCGACCCAAAGAATGGTTGGGTCGACCCAAGAGAAGGAAGGCTGAATTTCAAGTTTCTGTGTTTTCTGAGAGGGTCGACCCAAGGAATGTTTGAGTCGACCCAAGTGAAAGTTGGGTCGACCCAAGGACAGGTTGAGCCGACCCAAACACGGGCTGAAGCATAACGGCTAGTTCTGCAGATGTACTTTTTGTCCTTCCCAAAGTCAGTAACGGCTAGTTTTTGAATTCTAACCATTGGGGCTTGTCCAATGGATGTAGGAGACTATTTAAAGTGGCACTATTCATCAGATAGAACAACTTTTGAAAGGAATATCAAAGAGTACACAAGAAAACAAAAGTGCCCTAATCTTCTTCATCCAAGTGCTTCATTCAAGAATCAAAGAAAGGGGTTGAGCAGATTCAAAGAGTCATCAAGAGCTCCATCCTCCCTTGTAGAGTGAAGCATCCTTGACAAAGAAGAGAGAAGCCACTTCAAAGCGATAAATATTTTCTATACTCTTCTTTGTAGTTTATATTGTTTCATTTGCTCATTTAGGAGTTTAAATCTTCTTTCTTTATTTGTTAAACAACTTGTAAAGGTTGGTTGGTGAGCCCGGAAAACCAACGGAGTAGGTTGATTGGTGAACCCGGAAAACCAATTGTAAAGGTTCGTTGGTGAGCCCGTAAAACCAACAAAGGTTTTTGGTGAACCCGGAAAACCAAAGTGTAAAGGTTCGTTGGTGAGCCCGTAAAACCAACAAAGGTTTTTGGATTGTGAGCCCGGAAAACAATCCAACTGTAATCCGCGAGATTATAGTGAATTCCCAAGGGGTCGCTTGGGGAGTGGACGTAGGTGCTAAGGAGAGCACCGAACCACTATACTTTGTGTTGTTTGTGTTGTGATTTGCTTTAGCTTACTAACCATCCATTTGACTTGAGTAAGATAGTTTAAATTTAAAAGAAACCAATTCACCCCCCCCCCCCCCCCCTGGCTTGTCACCTTGGGCAACAATAGAGTTTGTAGGCCTTCATGCCATGGGGATATTGGAGGAAGATATATTGCCTAGCCCTTAGATCAAACTTTGACCTATTTCTTTTTAAAGTAGAAGCATAACATAGGCAACCAAAGACCCTTAAGTAAGAAGAAGATGGTCTTGAAGAGAATAAAACTTCATAAGGGGATGTATTAGACAATTTGGGAGTGGGAATCCTGGTGATAAGATATACAGCAGTAAGAATACATTCTCTCCAAAAATTCAAAGGAAGATTTGCTTGAAACCTTAATGCTCTAGCAACATTAAGGATGTGTTGATGTTTTCTCTCCACTACTCCATTTTGCTGAGGAGTATCAACACAACTAAGTTGATGTATTATCCCTTTTGATGCATAAAACTCTCTCATACCAAACTCCAATCCATTGTCTGATCTAAGTGATTTTATTTGGCAGAAAATTGGGTTTTAACTAAAGAATAAAATGCTTGAATAATTCCCTGAGCTTGAGACTTAGAATGCATTAAATAAACCCAAGTTGCCCTGCTGTAATCATCCACAATAGTAAGAAAATACTTAGAGCCATCAATTGAAGGTGTAGAGAAGGGTCCCCAAATGTCACAATGAACCAACTCAAAAATGGAATTAGAGACATGTTCAAAATTAGAAAAATTCAGTCTATGTTGTTTTGCTTGAGGACAAATGCTACAATATTTTTCTTTACCAATATGTATTTCAGGTACAAGTTTATTGAGTAAACTAAGCCTAGTAAGAAATAGATGTCCTAATCTACGATGCCACAAATCAAAACCAGGGTGATCTACAGCTGAATGTGAATGTGCAGCAGAAATGATGCAACAGAAATTAAAACAACAGAATAGGATGTTGAGTGATCAGTTGAACCTTTGTTTAATTGAAGATGATAAAGACCATCTTCAAGCTTTCCCACTCCAATCATCACCCAAGTAACCAGGTCCTATATGAAACAAGAGTTTGAAAGGAAAGTTAGGCAACAATGATGTGCATTTACAAGCTTGCTTGCTGAAATTAAGTTGAAGAAAAAACAGGGTACGCAAAGCACATTGGTTACTGTGAAAGATTCTGAAACTTTGACTGTCCCAAGATGAGTCACTGGGACTTGTTCACCATTAGGTAACTTGACGGTGGCATTAACCTTTGCTGGAGTTTTAGAAAATTGGAAAATGGAACATACCATATAATCCGTGGCTCCTATATCTATAATCCATGAAAACCATGATTGTTTTTGATTAGAGGTGCTCAAGAGACTAATGTGGTTACCTACAAATGCAGAGGTTGACGGCATTGAGAGCTATTACTTCCCATTCGTAAGTTTCCAACTTAATTTGCAGATGGCATACTTGATGGCAAACTCGTTGGCACACTTACAACAGAATTAAATGTGTAAACTTGCAGTTGTGGTTTCAGCACCGAAAGGATCATTTGGCATTGTTCCGAAGTGATTGTAAGGTTAGAAAATTCTTGCATTAAATCTGGTGCAGAGGTACCAGAGATCTGGTTGACTGTGGGAATTGCTTTTTTGCTCTTAGTAAAGTTAAAACCAGATAGAAAACTATGAAGTCGATAGCATTTATCCCTGTATGTCCTAATTTTCCATAATGGTTGCATATAGGCCTACTTTTCCTAAGAATTTGGCCTACATTGCCATGTCTTTGAATGGGTCTTGAAGGTTGATTGGGGAAAGAATGATTGAATGCAGGCTAATTGTGAAAAGACTGATTGCCATTGCTAAGAGATTTTTCAAAGGTAGACTTACTTGTAAAAGCAGTAGCTGTAGCTTCAGAATTTTGGATCATGGCAGTCACCTCTTGTTGCCGTTCCTCTTGAAGCACAAGTGCAAAAAACTTTGTTGACTGGTGGTAAAGGATCCATAAATAGGATATGTCCACGAATATTTGAATAAGAATCATCAAATCCCATCAAGAATTGGATGACTTGCTCCTCGAACTGGTATTCATTCTGTTGCCGAGGTCTGAAATTCTCCAGTTCTTCCCAAAGTCCCTTCAACCGAGTGAAATATGAAATCATGGAACCATTATTCTGAGAAATGAATGAGATGGTTTTCCTGCAACTAATAGATCCTGGGGCCATTGCTTTGGCTGAATCTTTCCTTTAGATCAATCTAAATCTGCCTAGCTGATTCCATGTAGATCACACTAGTGCTCATTTTCTTTGGGATGGAGTTTAAGATCCAAACTGAAGCCACCATATTGCATCGCCTCCAAGCAATATGATGCAGATGATTTTCTGGGGGTTGAACAATGCTACCATCAATGAAGCCTTCCTTGTTCTTGATAGTCAATGCCATTGTCATTGATCGGCTCCAAGTAGAGTAGTTTTCTTCAGTTAAGATTAATTAAATGAGTTGCAAACCTGTGTTGTCACCATGGTGTAGAAAATAAAGACTTGTTGGATCCTCCATCACATTCTGAATTGGAGTGGAAATTGAGTCACCAATGGCATTGGTAGAACTGGCAGCAACATTGGCCGAGGACATCATGATGGAAGCACTTTAAAGCTCTGATACCATGAAGAAATTCGAATGATGAAAAAGGGAATGAAGAGAACTCGGAACAGGGGAGAAGAAAATAATGAGAAAGCAGCTCCTTTTCTTATTATTGTTCATCGATGAGCTCTGCTTACATTTATATACATAAACTCCAACTGAAAGGAAGCTAACTGCTAACTAAATAACAAAAATAGTAACTAATCTAAATAATAGATTCTTTGGATAAGGTAACTGACTAAACTGGATAAGGTAATTGTCTAACTGAAATAACTGTCTAACTAAAACAAATAACTAAAACTAACAGTAACAGTTGAATTAGTAACCGCTAAATCAGATGTCTGAATATTAACAATTTCTCAATGGGAAGTTATCAAAACTAAGAAAATTAAATTTCTAAAGGGGT
This sequence comes from Phoenix dactylifera, assembly GCF_009389715.1. Taxonomy (NCBI): domain Eukaryota; kingdom Viridiplantae; phylum Streptophyta; class Magnoliopsida; order Arecales; family Arecaceae; genus Phoenix; species Phoenix dactylifera. Next base: position 27,787,351 of record NC_052392.1, on the reverse strand, counting down.
ATAGAATCCATGCCACCGCTGGCTTGCTGTACATTCATCCATCTATTAAAATAGATTATATTGAATAAATGTATATCCCATCAATAATCTAGCTCTTAAACCATGCATGGAACACACACACACACAGATATATATCCATAGCTCTTGTGTACGCATAAAAATTATCAATAAAATATTTTGAATTATTTGCAATAACCAGTTCATCAAGTAAAATGCAATCAATACTTGTCAATTGATTCTTGATGATGGAATTTACAGAATCCCATATTCTAACAAGTCTAGTTTTAATCTTCTATCTCCTCTTTTCAAGTGATAGTTTCGATAATAAATTGTTTTCCATTTTCTTCAGCTAATTTATTCAAAAAAAAAAATTGCACACAATTTTTGGAAATTATATGAAACAACAACATTAAAAAAATTAATTACAAACCATTGCATAGAAGGAAAATAAGTCTGAAAGTACTCTATAAACAATATTTTTTGTATAGCCTTGAAGTGAAGCGCATTCATTCTCAATTAGAATTTTAAGTCCTTTACGTGACGTAACACAAGAAAGTACAACATAAAGTTCGCCATGAGAAAATACTGGTCTAGGTAAATACAATCCAACTTGCTTCAATGTTTTACCTTGACTTTATTAATCATCGTAGCATAGCAAATCCGCACCGGAAACTGCCATCTCTTGAAAACAAATGTCCATTTTGTTTCTGTCACCTGCATTATGATGCATGGGATATCTATCTTGGTGCCATTGTATCTTCTACTAATGATTTTGCTTCAATTACTTTTACAGTCAATTGAGTTATTATTACTCCACTACCATTACATAGTTCTGAACTTTGATTGATATTTCATAATAATATTATAGGAGCATCTATTTTCAATCTTAATTCATGATGTGGCATGCCATTGAATTTTAAAGAATTAAAAAATTCAATAGGATAGAGGATATCCTAATTATTAGCTGCATACATTGATGTTTTGCATATCATATTTGAATTAGATATACTTTCTCTTTAGTTGGGATCAAAGAAAGTAAATACATATTTATGTCGTCAATTATTTCACTGGTAGGTGTAGAGAATGCCCTTTCTTTTAAATATGTGGGGTCATCATAATTTACTTCAAAATTTTCGTAAATTGTAGATGCAATATGTTGAATTTGATTGTTTTCAACTTTTATAAGCAAGTCATCCAAAATTTTTATCCAAGTCGGTTCTTCTTCTTCTTTCACAGTAATGGTGGATACTTGTCCATCCTCAATATTCATAATCCATTTATTGAAATTAAGTATACCTATTCTAATTTTTTTCATTCAAATTATTATCCAACAATCATATATTCTTTCAAATAAAAAATTGCAATATTTTTCATAAATATGATCTACTTATTGATGTATCAACTATATCTTCTCTGCTTTCTTCACGGAAGAATTTGCCTGAAATCACCTCTAAGTAGTACAGTCTTGCCTCCGAATATTTTTTCTTTCTGCTCTAAATCTTCTGGTTTTAAACTATCTTTTAAAGATTTGTCCACAACTTCAAAATAATTTCTGTGATTTATAGGAGCTTTGTCCTAGACTATTAAACTTATATATATACAATCTATATCCGTTAAAAGGATAGATATGCTTCGACCTCTCTAATATTTTATTATAAATATGATCGAGAATGGTGTCTTGTGAGATGGAAATGATGTGGGCTTCGTTGCTATAAGAGCACGCAACCATCAAAAACGGACTGCTTATGTCATTGGAAGCCATGGCCTTTGAATGCTAGATAAAACCATTTGAAGAGCAAGGACATGAATTTCTCTTTCTGAAAAAGGAAGAGGTGAGTTAAATAGCGCTACTTTTTATTCCTCTTTATTATTATAAAGCAATTTTTTTATTCTTCTTTATGTGATTACAGATCTCTACTTGAGATATTCAGGAATTCATCAATGCTAGGCTAGTTTTGGGTAAGTTCTGACAAAATGTGTCCACTGTATAGGGGCGAGTACAAAGCTCAAGGCTTAATGAGTGACATCAAAAGATACATGCATCAAAGTTGGCCATATTAAATCGAATGTCCAGAGATACACAATGGTAAAAGAATGTAAAAGACCTTTGAAACACTGTAGCAAAAGCCTTTCCAGCTCAAGTGACGTGCCTTGCTTTTTGGCCAGCATGGCAGAATTCAATCCCAATAGCCGGGCCAAGCTTGAATTTCCAAGCTCAAGGAAAACTTCAGGCTAGAAATAATGAGTTTGGTGAAATCTAATTCAGCTGGGTCCAGTCCATTCCAAGGCCGAGCTTGGCTCCTAATATTGTGCATGGGCTTGGAGCCTTGGACTAAGTTGATCAAGTGGAACCATCTGTCATGTTACCTTGGGGTAGATGTGAGAAGCTGTGATTAGATAGAGCACCATAAAAACAGTGTATTGCTTTTTTTTTAAAGAAATGATTCAGTGTTTAGTCGAATGTAATTATGATTAATTCCACACGACCAATGAATGCTTCTCACGTGCATCCATCTAGAGAATTTTACTGCGCGAATTTTTACGTAAAGTGTGATATAGCTAAACTTTGAGCCACTACTGCCTATTTGGATTCCTCGTGTTAATTACTACTCCAAGTTTGCAACATATAATATTGAGCTACGTGAAAAGAAATCAATGGGAAAGTTACAATTCTACCATCAATGAAAAAGAATATTCTTGCTAAAACCAAGTAAACCCGAAGAACATAGGCTTGCTTGCACATATTGTAAAGTCCAGCTGTGTTACAAATGAATGATGAAATCGACGGCCCTGATGAATGTTCCTTCATCGACTTAAGATCCCAAAAATCTATCTCCATGCTTATCAGATCGCATATCATACTCCCACGTTACTTCCATGTCCCTGGAAACTTCCAAGCTTTCGACACGCGGCAGACGCACGGTGTCACCTTTTGCATGCAGGACCGAGTACGTGTCTCCCCTCGCCACCTCTCAACTTCATGCTATAACGCGGCCGACTCCCCGACAAAATCACACTCCTTCGTTTCCTCACACGTGTCTCCACCTCGCACACGCGTATGAAGCCTCACATCTCCACGTAGCCCTCCACATTGTCTCCTTCGTCCCCATCTCTTTTAAATATTCCATATATAGCTCTCAGCCTTCCACTGTTTTGCATAGAAGGTTTTGAACATAAAAACCGAGAGAGAGAGAGAGAGAGAGAGAGAGAGATTAGCTGGCCATGGCGTCGACGCAGGAGACCCGGGAGGAGCGGGCGGAGACCGAGGCGAAGAAGGCCTCGGACGAGCTCGCCCAAATCCGCAGTGAGAGTGAGGGCGAGCAGCATGACAAGGAGCATCAAGCGAGTGGGGGCGAGGAGAAGCGGAGGGGAGTCTTGGGGAGCATCCAGGAAGGCACTAAGTCCCTTCTGAGAACTGTCAAGGATGTCACCACCGGCAAAGCTCACGACGCTTCCGAGAAGGCCGGGGAGACCAAGGACGCGGCGGCCGAGAAGGCGAAGGAGACCAAGGACGCGTCGGCCGAGAAGGCGAAGGAGACCAAGGACGCCGCCATGCAAAAGATGGGGGAGTACAAGGACACTACCGCAGAGAAGGCGAAGGAGTACAAAGACTGGGCGGCTGAGAAGGCGAGGGAAGGAAAGGACACAACCATGCAGAAGGCCGGAGAATATAAAGACGTAGCCATGGAGAAGGCCGGAGTACATAAAGACACTGCGGCCGAGAAGGCGACGGAGGCCAAGGACACTAGCAAGCAGAAGGCCGGGGAGTATACAGACTCCGCGGTCGAGAAGGCGAGGGAGATGAAGGATGCTAGTATGCAGAAGACAGGGGAGGCCAAAGAATCACTAAGTGAGAAGGCAAGCAAGGCGGCCGACAAGGCGAGGGAGGCGAAGGATGCAGGCATGGAGAAGACAGAAGAGTACAAAGAGTCGGGCAGTGAGAAGGCGAGAGAGGCAGCCGAGAAGGCGAGGGAAGCGAAGGAAGCTAGCATGCAGAAGACGGAAGAGTACAAAGGATTAGCAAGTGAGAAGGCAAGTGAGGCAGCCGAGAAGGCGAGGGAGGCTAAGGACGTTGCTGCTGAGAGAACAGAGGGGAAGGAGTCTACTAAGGGGAAGTTGGGGGAGTACAAGGAATCAGCAGCTGACGCGGCACGAAAAGCCATGGAATACTTGACTGGAAAGGAGGCGGAGGCTAGGCAGAAGGCCGCTGAGACAGGAGAATCCACAAAGGTTCAATCTAATCCCTTTTACTTTCCCTTCCAATAGCTTACTCCCCCCTTCATTAGAACGTTAGCTAAATGTTTGATATTGTTTGGTAGGAGAAGTTGGGTGAGACAAAAGAGTCGGCGAGGCAGAAGCTGGAAGAGGCTACGGAGAGAGCAAAGGAAAAGAAGGAAGAGGAGCAAAGAAAGGCTGAGGAACGCCAAGATGAGGAGGCCGAGAAGTAAGTTGCCATCCTCCTCCAAATCTTATGTATGCTTTCTCTAAAGACCTGGCACTTGAATTCAAATTTGTTTTTGTTTGTTTGGTAGGGGAAAATCTGCCACGGGGAATATATTTAGCTCGATTGGGAGCGTAACGGAGGCAATCAAGGAGAAGCTGACGATGCCGAAGGAGGAGGAGGAGAAGAAGAGAGAGGAGCATGGTGGAGAGAAGGTGGCGGAGCACAAGGAGGAGGAGCATGGAGGTCCTGGTGGAGGAAGAGAGCAGGATGTGGTGATGCGAGCGAAGGATGCTGACCAGATGACGGGTCAGACGTTCAACGATGTGGGGCCCTTGGGAGGGGAAGGGACTGGTCGTGCTGATCGCCAAGGGATGTGATCAGATTCTCGTTGGGCTCGCGTCATGGTTTATAAATATGGGCGTCTTCCGTATTTTATTTTATTTGTTTTTTTTTTGTGCTTTTCTTGTACTTTGTGGTGCTTTTTCTTGTACTTTGTGGTGAATCAGTTTAGTAAGTCTAAGGATGTCGTATGTCGACCTTTGTTGGATGGATGGTTATAGCGTTGTGGAAAGATCTTGTGATTTTTATGAAATTAGCTTCTTTTTTTTTTTCTTTTTCTTCTTTTTTTTGGGTTAAAAGCGGCATTTATATATTTTTCACATGAGTACAGCCTAGGATGATAGAAATATAGGAATATATTGAAGTTATTGATATTTTTAATATTTTAAATATGATTTTGAAAATATTATAAAGAATAAAATGAGTTATTCATTTTTTACTTTTTATCAAAGAGAAAAGGATTAAGTTTTAGGAAAAATAATTACTAAAATATTAAATATCACAATATATTTTAAATTAGGAAATTTTATAATGCGGATAAACTTGTAATAACTATGGTAAATCTTAGCTTTAACAAAGTAGATTATTATCATGGTAGCTAGCTAATTGAGGGGTTCTTGGTTTGATTCCCCATATAAGTGATATATAAAATGATTTTTAGGTGTTTTTTTTATCTCGATAATATTTGACCCTCACGAAATCAGATATAATCCTCTACACTTATCATGCATTTTCAGAAAATGCAAGGGATATAACTGTTGGAACATGTGGCCACAACCCTCTCTTTGCTCGTTACTAAAATATGGAGAAAAATACAAAAACAAAGTGAAAGGCAAAAGGAGTAAACTTACATTTGCACGGATTTGATTGCGACACTAACATGCCTTTTCATCATTCAAAATTCAGTGGCTCCGCCATGGCTACTCACCCTCCAATCATCATCGAGGACCACCACGTGGCCCTCCAAACTACATGAAATCTCTTCCAAAACATGCCCCCATGATATTTCCCTTTGGCATATGAATTCAATATAACCGAGGAAAGAGTAATGACATCCATTGCTATGGTTGCCCCCTACCCTTATAATGGAGGCGATTGGTATAATAAAATAATATATTATCCCCCATGTACTACTATTAAGAGATAACCGATTGTCTCTAAAGGTTTGCATTGATGTACCAAGTTTGAAAATCGATATGGTACTGACCAAAGTAATGACTTCTTGTCTGATCTAGTATGATTCTGCACTTATTGGTAGGATTTCCTCCTTGCTTCGATTTGTGGATCCATAGGACTCTAAGATAATCTTCTGCCTCATCTTCTTGGTAAGCCAAAATCTGATAGCCAGGCTTCTCAATGACTCTAACATTTCTATATTGATGGGTCGATTTGCCCTCTCTAAGGGTACTGTTGCCATCCAAAACCCAAGCAAAGGATTAAAGGGCTTCGGTATGATCTATGCTTCAATTGTTTACGATGCACCCACTGTCCTACAAACTAAAGAAAAGAAAGGCTTATCAAATTGGCTCCAGTCGTGCTCTTCAATGATTGATTCAGAGAGGGCTTCAGAGGAATAGCAATCGGACAAGCAAGAATGTTAGAGAAATTTTTTTTTGAAAAGAGTTCGAGACCTCCTTTTCCTCCTTTGAGTGTCGGGCCTTGTTTTATAGATGAAGAGTCCCTTCGATGGATTTAGGGTCTAGAGTCCTTGATTTACTGAAAAGAGATCTAGGCTTTCCATATCTAGACCGGCTTAAAAGTTTAAATTTAAATAAAATTAAACCTCTTGGTTTCACGTTTCACCTTCTAATTGGTTGACATATTTTAGCCACATCATCTCTGCCCCTACTTCCGAGGCTAAGCAGATCATCTAATTTATTGTGATTAAATGAGCATGTGTGAAGGAAGTAGTTGGGTTACGCGCATCGGCTCATCTAGACTCGAGGTTGCATCTGCTTGCAAATGGGCTCTGGTTGATAAGTTATCTAACTTGATAAGTTATTCTAATAAGCTATCTGGAGACTTGAAGGGTCACTCGACCTATGTGGGCTCTTTTTTGCCGAACCAAAAAATGACATACATTGCACCGTGTGGCCTATAAACTGATCAGACATGACTTCCTAGGTCAATCTGCATCATCAAAGCGGCTATACAAGCGAATGGGCTCCCAATGCCTATCCCACTTTGCAGTTTGTCTTCTCTCTTTTGCTTCTTCACTTTTGAGGTTCTCACATTTGCCTCTTGCTCCTTTGCTTCTCCTCTTTTGCCCAGCAACAGTAGGTATTCCCTTAATCTTTGCCTCTTCCTTTTATGACCTCTGAAGTTTGCAACACCTCATCTCTAGCTCGATCAGACCTTCCCGCTAGGCAATTCTCTTTGAGCAAGGCCGCCGAGCAGCCCACAGGCCCTAGTATTGAGTACCTTAGGTGTGGAGGATCTTAAGGTTTTTCCAAATGTTTATTTCATTCCTTCTGGCTGTTTCCTTAGGTTACCCCAAGCTAATGAGAGGACCGATAATTTTTTGCTTGAATACATCTACTTATATGAAGAATGCTTTTGAGCAGGCCTCAAGTTTACCTTTTATCCCTTTGTATGTACTTTTCTAAGTTATTATGGCTTAGTTCCTGCTCAGCCGGTCCCCAATACTTGGAGGACCATTATAGGTTTTCTAGTGCACCCTTCTGCACAGCATACAACCTTCTCTTAGGCTCTTTAGAGCTCTGTTTATCATTGAAGAGTAGCACTCCAAGTGCGGATGGTGGTATGTCTCGACTCAAAAAGGGTTGTAGCTCATCAAAGGCCGACAATTTATAGCTGGAAAGGATATTTCTTCTTCATGTCAGCTAACCAGTCATGGTGATTCAGCATGATTTAGGGGATGCCTAAGAAAGGCGTAAATCGATTTTCCAGACTAGATGATAAAGATCAAAAAGCGTTGGAGTTAGGTCGAGCAGAAGTCCCTTTGGTGCAGAAAATTTTGGCCGAACAAACCTTGGTCAATGCTAGCTTGAGCTGTGCGCTATGTGAGGGTAATTCCTAATCGTTGCTTAGTTCTTCACCCTACTTATTTTATGTTGAGCAAGCTACTAATAGTTCTTTTCTATGTAGAGATGGGGATTGACAAGTCTTTGCTCAAGGAAGCCAACAAACATGCGACCAATGAGAGTAGTAGGAGTGCTCCTCCCATGAGGAAGAAGTCGATAGTGTGGCTTCCTTGCAAAGTCTGCGTGGCGACTCCTCAGCCAATCCACCCAGTGGAGGCTCCTCGGGCCAAAAGTCCTAAAATTGAGGCGGTGTCAGGTATGCCTACTCTACTTGCTCCTACTCCTGCTTTCTCTTAACCTCAGACTCAGAGGCTGATATTTTTAATCTTAGATGGTCCGTCGGGACCACAAATGTGGTCGTCCGCAATAGCCACATCTCACAAGAGTTAGCTTGGGGGCTTGTCTTGTTTAGCAATTGGAACGAAGTAATGGGCTATTCCTTCGAGACACTATTCATCATGTTCTTCAAAGAGGCCATTAAGGTAATCTTCTTCAAACTTGTGGGCTATGAATGAGGTCTTTTAGTATTGACTCATTTTTGCTCTTCATGGAACATCAACTTTTGGGTGGCCGCCCATTACCGCCACTTTGCATTGGTCCAAGATCTAAATGATATGATGATTAAGAGGGACCAACTGAAGAAGAAGGTTGACAAGCTAGAGGCTGAGCTGAAAGAAGGGCCGACAAGGTTGGTATGCTTTGGGCTGAGCTAGATGCAACCAAGCGGGAGGTCGCTGAGACCAAGCAGAAGGAAGCTTGGGCCATTGAGTACAAGGCATTCAGCATTCTAGTTGGACATGGCATTGCAAGGATTCGAAGTCTGTGAGGAGGGCTTCAACTACTGCAAAGCCTAAGTGGAGCAGCTCTTCCTCGACATTGATTTGCATAACCTTGACCCGTATCTAGGGGTAAAGGACATAAGTCGAGGACTAGCGACATTGGATAGCGTCACCAATATGAGCATATCGGTGATTACCAGCTCCTATGATTCGAATACACATCAATTCTCGAGCTCCGCTGTTATCCGCTACATTCAAAAGGGTCTGAGGTTGAATCAACTTTTTTCCCACTTTCTGAGTTACACGAACTCCGACCTCTTTCGGTTATGTGATGTGCGAAATCGGCTTGAGTTGTCAAACAGTAGGGCTCAAAAGAATCCATGTGATTGGTCCACGTCCGTGTTCTCAGTCTCACTTGCTCTATCTGCTCGTCTTGACTGATTGGACCCTAATTTCTTGTCTCTTGTGCCCAAAAGCGATGCGAGAGCGTATTCTCTTATCTAAGCTTCCTTCCTTCGCTTCCCGAAATCCAAGCAAGGATCAAAGAAGTTCGAGACAAGACCGTTTTTTTTTCGTTGGTTCCAAACCAGTTTTGGTCTAGGCATAAATGGAGTCTTGAGCTTCCCTATCGTTCCGGAGCTAGCTGCAGCAAGGTACACATTGGTCCAGTCCCAGTCCGACGTTTGATGATTGCCTTTTGCTTATCACATGCTAATCGTTTTTCTTTTACTATTCAATACCTTTTTTTCTCTATTCCTTACTTGTGGTATCTTCATTCATTCAGTCATTCCTTCGTTTATCTCTTTTTCTCTTTTGCCTTTGAATTCAAAAGTACCTGCGTAGGACCAAGAAACCCCCGGCAAGAGTAGGCCAAAGAAGCAAAGGAGAGCAGTAATTCCTTGGCCATCCTCCAGCTACTTCCCAGCAAAGAAAGGGTAACTTGGTCTGACAAGATGCCCTCGTCTAGACCTGGGCCTTTTCCTTATCGTGGACCTTGGCCCTCTCCTTAGGTCTGACCACGATTGCTTTTCTGGTCATTTCTTCTAGAATTTTAGTTTTTTCTTAGGTTTTAGCATAGTTGACCTTCAGATCGTTTTGTACTCTCTCTTTTTTTCTTTTTCTTGGCCTTAAAGGCCATTTATTTGATGTACAACTTTGAATGCACCTATAAATCAAAGTTAGTATTAATGAAAAATTAAACTTTTTTGGTCGGTGCTTACTGCTGCCGTGTCTAACATTTGAGTGTTCAAGAGCATTTTTCCTATCTTTTTTGTCATGCACCATGGACACAACATTCTTTTTGACTCAAGAACCCGAGTTTTCCTCATTGGCTCTGCGGAGGAACACAATGCTTTGGCATCAAAGCAACCTTAGGAATTCAAGAACTAGGCAGCCCTCAAAGTTTCACCTCGGAAGGCATTAACATGCTATTTAGAATTCAAGGGACCTAGGCATGGTTAGGTTCTTCTCATGCTTTGCTGATTTTCTATCCGGATGTTGTCCGAACAGGACCACTTATCGTTTCAAGCCTAGCCGTAGCTAGGATTTTACGTCGACAGACGTTAGGGACCCGACCATGGTCAGGATTTCACCTCAATTGATCCAAGGGACCTAGGCATGCTAGGTTTTTCTCCCACTCAGCTAATTTTATGTCTGGATCTTGTCCAAACAGGACTACTTACGTTCCGAGCCTAGCCATAGCTAGGATTTTACCCTGGCTGATGTTGGGGATCCAGCCATGGCTAGAATTTTACCTCAGTTGATCCGAGGGACCTTGGCATGGTTAGGTTTTTCTCCTACTTGGTTGTGCCTTTGAAATGGAGAAATTGAAGCGAGAGTTTTTCAGCTGCTTGGTGAGCATGGCCATGGCCATGTCTTGATTCAAATCCCGTGCTTCCAAGGCTTCAATGTTAAAATAATTGAGGTAATTCTGAAGTAATTCGTCAGGCCTTTGCTTGATTGCTATCAAACTAGCCAAAGTCATTCTGCACTTCTTACCGCTTACAAAGTGAGCAACAAATTGATGCTTGAGCTAGTCAAATGTACCAATGGATCTAGGTTGTAGCCCAAAATACCACATCTGCACAGCTTTCCTCAGTGTAGCAGGGAAATCCCAGTACATTATAGCATCTGAAGCACCATGCAACAACATAAGGGTCTTGAAACTTTCTAGATGATCTAAAGAACTTGAAGAGCCATCATATTGCTCGAACTATGGCATATTGAACTTCAGTGGTGACGACTCTATCATGATTTCCTTCATGAAGGGTTGTTTGGTGGTGACCCCTAGGTTGTCGAGAGATCCAGCCATGTTTCTCTTCAAATTCTACATTACCATGCCTTTCTTTTGATCCATTTCTTTGATCCGTTGATCAAGATGGTCCCTCTAGGCAGGATCATGGGGAATTCGGCCAAACAAGGATTCTTTAGGGCTTGAAGTGGACTTCAAGTGGTTTTCTACTTGATTTTTTGGACGATTTCTTCCTAGGCTGCGTGGTCAAGCTCGATCATTATTTTATGCAGGTTGGTTAGATTGAGCTGTTTATCGATGGTCGTCCACCAGTAGCATGTTTTGCACAATCATGGTCAAGGTTTACACTTACTGAACAAGCAGATTGAATTACTTAGTCATCACTCCTTCCACCGATTGTGCAGCGTTAGTGGCATGTTGAGGCATAAGATCTCGAGGTTGCAAAGGCTCCGCCTGCCTGCTATTGACAATTTGATTATTTCTTCTAGACTTCATCTCCTCTAGTTCTTGCCTTCTCATTTTCCACAAATGGCACCAATCTATTGCTATCCAAAATCCAATTAAAGCATCAGAGGGCTCTGTACAATTTATACTCCAATAGTTCACAATATGTTTGTTGTCTTGCACACCAAAGAAAAGAAAGGCTTGCCATATTGGCTCCTGCCGAGCCCTCTGATACTTAAGTCAGTGAGGGTTTTGGAGGAATAGTAGAAGGACAAGCAAGAACGCTAGAGGAAAAATAATTGAAAAGAGTTTGATACGTCCTTTGAGTGTTGGGCCTTCATTTATAGATGAAGAGTCCTTCTTCCGATGAATTTTGGGCTCTAGAGTTCTTGATTCACTAGGAAGAGATCCGAGCTTTCCTTATGCAGACTAGTTCAAATGTTCAAATTAAAATAAAATTAAACCTCTCTGTGCCATATGTCACCTCCTAATTGGTTAACATATTTTAGCCACATCAAGTACGATCAGCCAGGTTCACTAAGTATGTGTTAGAGCATGTTGCGGCATATTATATTGGTTCTTGATGATAGAAACAAGTCTTTCAACTTATTCTATCATCAAATCCAAAGTCTTGTATCGTTCCACAAGTGGTCTTAGCACAGTAGACATTTGATATGTAAATGCTTCCACTAAACTGTGTTGGCTCTCATCCATGTAGGATTTGAATAGCGTGACCATATCTTAATAAGAATCAGCTAGTAGAAAGGTAATCTCCCCCTATAAACTATTACCTTCAAGGCCAGGCTCTGAGGAGAAGAGCCGATATGGTCCTTGATAATGTCGACTCCTTTCAGAGTTGGAGGAATTACTTTCGATAGCCATGCCTAGAAACTCTAAGACTCCTAGCCATGGTCTGATGGACTCCTTGATAGTCCTGATGTCTGAGTATCAATTCTCTTTTTTTAGCGGTATGACAACAGCTACCCAATTGTCCCACTAGGCATGCTAGAAAAGAATGTATTACCCATGAAATCCTCTGTTGGGGGTAGGAAGGACAACATGTGTGAGTGTGTAGGCATGAGACCATCATTGGTAGCCTGAAAGAAGATAGGATGAAGGGTTGGTAATGCAAGTCCTGGTGTCTTGACCTTTAAGGATTTTTACTATCATGATACCATCTTTCTAAAAGAGAGGAAGGTAGGATGTAGCCGGGGCTATGATTCTACGCTGTAGCTATAAATAAACTAGAGTAGAAATGGGTAACAAAAGCAAAAAAAATTAAAGATAAATAAAATTGTAAATTAATTGTAAAGATAAGGATAAAGCTAAGTATTTGATTCGCAAAAAAAGATTTTTTTTAGGTTACACCCATTATTTATGCATAGAATTACAGACAATTTGGTATCTATACGTGTTGACTGTTGGTACAAGCCCACACCGGGACTCCACTTTTTCTGACAGTTTCAACTACCAAAACTATTGTTTTTTTCACTCGTCATGTCTCGTTAAATATTAGATCCTATACCGTCTCTCGTTAACTGCCTAATCGCGTACTTTTCTGATGCGTTTGGTTAGGTCACTAGGAAAAGACCTATAATTCACTATACACAATTGGGCTAATTCGACATTTATCTTCACTTGGCCTCTATGATGGCTACTCAATCTGACCACCTTTTCACTCAATCTGTTAAGTACTATGACTAGCCTCTTCCTAGTTACTTAGCTTGTTCCTTGCGTAAGATCGAATGATATCAAAGCTTCAGTCTTATTTGACTTAAGTACTTGATTTGCAACCTCCCTTAACTTGAAATTCCCTTTGTTATACTTCGTTGGAGCGGTCGTGTGTATAATGGTCCTTGGATGTTAGGATGTGGTATACACAATACTCTCCACATCTTATCAGCCATCGATCGGAAGGGTGATGGGGTTATTGAACACAACATCTGCACTACATCAGATGCCAACGACCAAGCATTTGAAATAAATACTTCTTTCGGAATTCCTATGCTTCCTAGAGGTTTTCTCTTTTATGGAGATAATTCGTGCTAATATGTCTTCTCTTCCGCTAAGGATTGTGTCATTACTAAATTGTTTCCCTTTTGATTAAGTTACTTTCCGAAATACCACAACCAATTTGAATTCTTCTAGGTATGGTTATGTATGGTATAAAGATCTTTTTAAATCTCAAAAGATCATCTTCTATCTTTATCGCCCTCAATAGCTTTTGCTCTCCAAAGCCTCTTCATCTCCATCATGCTCCTGCAAACTCGCTCATGCCTAATAGCAAGATGAGTTAGGATCCTGCTTTTGCTTCATGTTCTCGCCTCCAAGAGGCAAGAACATTTCAAGTGTTCTAGGGTTCTGCAATCTACAGACCTTCAGGTACTAATTTGAGAGCCCCCTAGTCTTTATATGCTAGGCTTTATTTTTAAGTCCCATATGCCGAAACCCCACTCCTCCATTTTTCCTCCGTATCCTAAAAAACATGTTAGATTCTATACGATTTCTCAATAATTGCTTGAGCTTGTACTATATTCCGATCCCTTTGGTTAGCCCATTAGGAAAAGATCTATAGTTCACCATATATGATCGGGTTGATTTGACATTAATCTTCACTTGGCCTTTCTAATGATTACTTGGCCTGATAGTCTTTTCACTTGGTTTGTTAAGGACCATACCTAGCCACTTCCTGGTTACTCGACTTGCTCCTTAGATACGATCGAATGATTTCAAAGCTTCGGTCTTATTTGGTGTAAGAAATTAATTCGAAACTTTCCTTGGCTTGAAATTCTTTTTTTTTGGCTTAAAATTCCTTTGTTGTATTTCATCTCCCATGTATAATGGTCACAATTATATATATATATATATATAGTATAAAATTTTTTATATTAAATATAAAAAAAATTGTAGCATCAATAAAAACAATTATGAATTATATATTTTAAAAAATTTCAAAAATATGAATATAGAAAGATGTTGACATTCTCAATATTTTTAAATATTTTAAACATATTTTTTCGAAATATTGTAAAGAATAAACTTAAATAATTTATTTTTTATTTTTGAACAAAAGAAGAGGGTTGAATTTTTTATGAAAATAATTAATTATTCAAATATGAAATACTATAATATATGGAGATGATCAAAATTTTTATAATATGAATAAGGTTTGAGTCAGTATAATAAACTCTAATTATATATTAGAAGTTAATACTATCATGCTAGTTGAGTAAGAGGCAACAATCCAAGAGGTTATTTTTACTTTTATTGTCATGATTCACAAAATTTACAAAATTCATTGACATTAGGACAGTGGGACGAAAGGATGAGATTGCAATGGAGCATTACCTTGGTGGCTCCAAATCCAATTGAAATTCTTCTAAACATAGAGGACGTAAGTGCAAATGGGTAAAATTGTGTGCGCCAAATAAATAAATATATGTATAAATGGAAAAACTTAATCCAACCTACTGTCTATCCACGATATTTCCCACAAATATGTTGGAACTTTTTTACCAAAGCGGCATCACTGAACCCTAGCAACAGCCCGGCAAACCCTTGAGATTGGATGCTGCTTTTATTCGGTTTTAAGAGGGTTAGAATGTTTGAACATGCATGCGGTCACGCCGAAGACAAGTCGGGATGAAAGGAAACGACATCTTAATGCCCATCACCCGCGCAGCCCCACTCACGGCCCCGACGAAGGAAAACGACACAAGCATTAAATATTTTTGTTTAAAAAACTAAATCTATGTACTGCGAGCCACTGTGATCACTGAAGTACCGAACCCACTACCCCATTCGAGTCTCTATGCTACACTGGAAGCCAAGTATCCTAAAAAACCCTAAAGCACAGTACTCCCACCCATGGCCGCCCCGTCCACCTCTCTGCTCCCTTCTCCCACCGGCCTCTCACTGAAATCCCCGCGCCCTCCCCGAAGAATCCCCTCCGTTTCTTCCCTCCCCGCTCCTGTCTCCGCCGGCCGCCTCCTCCGCGCCGCCGTCATCGGCGGAGGCCGGCCGGCGCCTCCGCCGCAGAGGCCCTCGCCGTCGGCGGGCGTTGAGACCTACCTCATCGAGCGCAGCCCAGCCGGGTCCAAGCCCTGCGGAGGCGCCATCCCCCTCTGCATGCTCGACGAGTTCTCCCTCCCCGCCCACCTCGTCGACCGCCGCGTCACCCGCATGCGCATCTTCTCCCCCTCCAACCTCGCCGTCGACTTCGGCCGCTCCCTCCGCCATGGTGAGCACATCCCATGCTCCGTCGCGAGGTCCTCGACGCCTTCCTCCGCTCCCCGCGCCCAATCCGCGGCGCCCACCTCCTCCCCGGCCTCTTCACCTCCCTCGAACCCCCTCCTCCCTCTCCCTCCGGCGAGCCCTATTTAATTCACTATACATCATCCCCCGCCCCTGGCGCCCTCGCCGGAACCCCCTCCACCCTCGCCGTCGACATCGTCGTCGGCGCCGACGGTGCCAACAGCCGCGTCGCCCGATCCATCTTCCGCCGGCACCGTACTCCTCCGCCATCGCCTTCCAGGAGCGGATCCGCTCCCACCGGAGAAGATGGCCCACTACGAGGACCTCGCCGAGATGTACGTCGGCGGCGACGTGTCGCCAGACTTCTACGGATGGGTCTTCCCCAAGTGGCGACCACGTGGCTGTGGGCACCCGGAACGGTGTCGTCCAAGCCGGAGATCAAAGAAGTACCAGGCCGGGATCTCCGGGCCCGAGCCTGGCCGAAGATCGCGGGGGGGGAAGTTATCAAGGTGGAGGCGCACCCGATCCCGGAGCACCCGCGCCGCGCCGTGTGGTGGGGCGGGTGGCATCTCGTCGGCGACGCCGCCGGGTACGTAACCAAGTGCTCCGGCGAGGGGATCTACTTCGCCGCCAAGTCGGGAGGTTTGCGGCGAGGCGATCGGCGAGGAATCTGGAACGATAAGAGCGAGGGCATGGTGACCGAAGAGGATCTGAAGAGAGAGTACTTGAGGAAATGGGACAGAAGAGTACCTGTGGATGTTCCGGTTCCTGATCTCCTTCAGAGCGTGTTATACGGGAGCAACGCCACGAAGGAGGCGCTGGTGGAGCTCTGCGGGGACGACCATGTGCAGAGGATGACCTTCGAGAGCTATTTATACAAGCGGATGGCGGTGGGGGATTTGGCGGGAAGGACTTGGGCTTGGCGTGGAAGGACGGTAGGGGACTTTGGTGAAGGCGGGAATTATGGGGAAGGCGGTGGAGAGGTTGGGGACCTCAGCGGAGCGCTAGCCATCTTCCGGGAGTTCTTTTCTTGTATTATTTTGGACTCTGTTTTAAATCCTAGTTATATGAGATGTATATTTCTGCTTGCAAGCACTTGGAAGGGGAAGCTTATTCAGGGTTTAGTTTATTTATATCTCCACCGCTCTTTGTTGTAGTGTAGCTTGATTACCAGGATCTCACTGAAAGAGGTTTTTTTGAGCTAGACTCAAGTTCTACATTGGTTTGGAGAAAATCAGGTGCCATCCAAAGATCACTTGTTTCTGAGGAGGACTCTTAAGAGTTTGTTTTTGGATTCTAGGGTTATGTATCAGGTTTCTATTAAGGGAATTTTGAGTTGCCTTGTAGATCAAAAAAGGTGTAGACAACCCTCAAATATCACAATTAATAAATTTATGTTCTTGTTGATGGCCAAGTTACTTTTTCATCTATTTTTAGACCTTCACCACACTCTCTTCCAGCTTAGTTTGTCCTAATTTAGTCTGAATCCATATTTCCAATGTTTTTACTATTTTTAGGACGATTTTTCCTATTTCTCTTTCCAATAAAGTTTTAGAGTTTGGACTGGAGACCAGATTTTTTCTGAACCTTTCTTGATCATTACCTGACTGACCTTCATCTTTCCTTGACCCAGTTTGGCCTAATTAGTCCTAAATATCTATTTTCTTATTTTTGCTACATTTTTGGATGATTTTTTTTGATTAATCCATAATTAATCTATTAAACCTTATATTTTCTATCCAAATTGCATCCGAACACCTTTCCTTCCGGACCATGGATACATTTTTAATTCATGCAAAATACCTTTTGATCGTTTACCTTCACACTTGCTAAATTTTTGGACTATCATTTGTTCTATTTAATGTAGTTGAGTTATCTTTTCTCATCACCCATCCTTCCTAAAATTCACCTCCACAGATCTCCATCTAGAGAAAAATATCTTATGACATTGGCTACCCTAATTTAACCCCTTAATTATCACATGTTTCCTTTTTAAGACCACATCATTTTGGCACCCTCTCTTCATGATACCTAGATCTTCCAGATTCTTCTAATCTCTATGTACCTATTAGATCTAATACACTACAAGTACACTCTTTTCATAAGCAAAACTTTGCTGCATATAATTCTATTTACAAAGCTTTAGAAAATTACTAGATCTCACCCAAAATACATGCATAACTACATTGATCCTCCTCTTCCCCTCATCATGCAAAGTGTCTGAGGCCACACATCCTATTCCAACTCCCTCTTTGCACCATTTTCTCTCTCTTAATAGATAAACTGGAGATCTTCCCCATAAATGACTAGCTTTGTCCAAGTTTATATGTATTTACCTAATTAGATGTTTGTGTTTGGCCTCTCTAAGTCCATCACTTCTCCTATTAAATTATCATCCTACCATAGATATTTCTAAGCCCTAACCATTGCCCTTAGATCTAGGAGTTTTTGCATTAATATCCTTTCTTCCATCATAGATTTACTCCTAGTTTCCCTTTTATCATCATTAACCCCAGCCTTTCAATTCATAAGAAAATTACTCTCTTCTCTCTAAATTCTCATAATTCTAGACAACCATCTGAGGGCTGTCTAAGCAATCTTGTGAATTTGTTTCCACCGATCAAACTTTGTGGAATTTTAT